>NC_139536.1:16921228-17156927 GCF_965153285.1 Podarcis tiliguerta | reverse complement strand
GTGAAATGTCAATTAATACATAATATTAAAAGATTCTCCAGAAGGTTAGCAGAAATCAACCAACGGCAGCTCAGTTTTGAATATATATTTCTGCATTTGTTCTGAGAAAAGGACAAAAGCTAACATCCAGCAAAGTTTATATCTTCTCTGGAGGCACATCTTTGGGTCAGTTTGCCTGGGGTCTTGAGCCTAGTTAACATGTGCAAGCTTCTTTAGTAGGGCAGAAGCTGGGACTGTGTGAATGCAAAGGGGTGGTCTTGACCACTGAGCTAAGATAGTTTCTTCGCTGCAGAATGCAGGTAGCAATCCTCTTGTTGCTCATGACGAGCTATATTCTTGACTAAATGTATCCCGGGTTGGCTTTTTTAAAACCTGGCATCTGTTTTTAATTTTTCTTCTTCCTTTGCTAGGATTTATCATGGATGTCTTCCAAGCATCTTCCTTCAAAGATACGACTATACTTTCAGAAGATGAAGATGAGTTTGAAGCCTACTGTAGAAATAACGGTATATATTTCTATAGATGTTGGGGAGTTGAACCGGCACATGTTGCATAATTTTTTTATTGGTATATATCTAATCCTGAGTGTTATAAAGCTAAACGAGTGCCTTGTTGGCCAGGCATGGTAATCTACTGTTGTTCCTTTGTGGGTGGGTGATGGACAGGGCACAATAAGGAATTTTTTTCTGAGCAACCAAAATAGTGAATACATTTTTGAGTTCTCAGGGTTTTTTTGTTTTAAAGAGGGGATGCTTGGAGAGAGAAGTCCGGGTATGATGTTGGACGTCCCAAATTCTGTAGAGTTTTGAAATTGAATCCAGCAGGTGTTAGGCACACTTAATTGGATTAGTCTTTGTACCTATGGAGCTGCCTTTTTCCAAATCGGACCATAGATCCAACTGGCTTGGTATTGTCTACACTGACAGGTAGCAGCCTTCCAGGTTTTCAGGCAGGGGACTTTTGCAGCCTTACCAATAGATGGATTGACTCCCAGTATGCTTCTGAGCACAATTCAAAGTGTTGGTGCTGAACTTTAAAGCCCTAAATGGCCTCGGTCCAGTATATCTGAAGGAGCGTCTCCACCCCCACCGTTCTACCTGGACACTGAGGTCCAGCGCCGAGGGCCTTCTGGTGGTTCCCTCACTGCGAGAAGCAAAGCTACAGGGAACCAGGCAGAGGGCCTTCTCGGTAGTGGCGCCCGCCCTGTGGAACACCCTCCCACCAGATGTCAAAGAGAACAATAACTACCAGACTTTTAGAAGACATCTGAAGGCAGCCCTGTTTAGGGAAGCTTTTAATGTTTGATGCATTACTGTATTTTAATATTTTGTTGAAAGCTGCCCAGAGTGGCTGGGGAAGACCAGCCAGATGGGTGGGGTATAAATAATTATTAATAATAATAATAATAATAATAATAATTATTATTATTATTATTAAACCTGGGACTTTATGCGTGCAAAGCAGATGCTCTACCACTGAGCTAAGGCCCCTTCCTTGTATAAAAAGCAACGTCAGGATACAGAGACTGCTGGGACAAAGACCCAATAACGTCTCTCCCTCTCCCTCTCCTCCCCGCTTCTCATTTGTTTTCAATATACATGAGTCCCTGGTGAGGCAGAGATTAGATATAAGGAGATACATGAGAGTCTTTATATTAGTCAAGCTGGAGTGTGAGTTTAGTTGATGTGGTAGGTAAAAAACAACCATAGAAATCAAATTGGGTAGTATTTCTTCATGGCTGAAGGGCAAAACCTACCTTCAGTTTAATTCCTGAAGGTAACTCAAACCTCTGGGAATAAACATGCTTCATACTGGCTTTACAATGAAAGTAGATAAGGAAATGCTATTTAAAAATGGGTTAACGTGCAAAGCAATTCTTTGGGAAGCTGTTTCTCAAAACCAACCTTTTCTCACCTGTTCCTTTCGAACGAAAAGATGCTCGCTGAAAAGAATGGGATTTCCCCCCTCAGTTTCTTTACTTCAGAGTTGATACCTGTTGGCAGGGCCGGTCTTAATTTTTTTTTGTAAGCTACTCTGGGAGTGTCCTGCTTGAGCTCCATGGAGGAAGGGCACGGTAAAACTGTAATAGGCTGTTCAGTTCATAATGTTATCCACAGTGGTTGAGAGATCAATGTGCAGAGGGTTGTCTTGCCGTCATTTTCTCTCCCTTCCAACTAAGAAAAGCCAAAATCTGTTTATCTCCCCCTCCCGCCAGAAGCTTGGCTCTGCCCTCGCCGGTCCTGGAAGCAGCCTTTAAAAATGTCCCATATGCTCAGAGACTTTGCGCCTGTTCATTGGGGGAGATAGGAAGCCCAGAGCACTTGTTCTTTAGATGTCCCTTTTATGAAGAGGCACGTAGTGAGACCATTGATCCCCTTCTGTTGAGGCTCACTGACCTGCCGGAAAAGCAAAAATTCGACCTTTTCCTGTTAGGCAAAGATCATAAGACGACCCCGATGGTTGGCAGATTCTGTGTACAGACCTGTAGGCACAGACCATCTCCTGACTCAAACGAGTCCGTTAAGAAAATCCCCAAACTCGGTTCCATGGGGAACTCTGGGTCAGCTCTCTGCGGTAGTTTATCTTAAAGTTTTAAGTGTCTATACGCTTATCACATTTATAAATTTTAAATTTATTGTTGTACATTGTTTTAATTGTTTGTTTTCCTTCTGGGACTGTACCCCCAAGTGTGTTTTATAAGCTGGTCTCCAACCGTAATAAATTAATCTATCTATCTCCCCCTCCCCCCTTTTCTGACCTTTTTAGGACTGGGCAAGGCTTCCAGCATCAAGCCCAGTGCTCCTGCGGCACCACCTGCCTTTACGATCTTTGAAGACGAGAATGCAGAGTGAGTTGAACTGTTTGCAACACCTGTGTATAGGAGCCAGTGGCACTATGTTATCTCAGATAGCCTCTTGCAGCCATCTTTGGGCTTCTCTCAGTTCAGGCAAAAAGTCTCACCACTGTTTCTTTCAATGTTACGTACGCTGCCGTGCACCTCAGAGTGGTCCAAAAGTCTGTGATGCTGCCACACTGCTAAAGCTACGTAAGGATCAGACTGATCATTACCTAGATAGAAGGCTGCCTGGCAGTTCTCTAGAATGGTTCTGAGTTTCCTGAAGAAAGAGCAGGGTATGTAAAATAAATGGAGCCACAGGGAATTAACTCTTCTCTTTCGCATCTTGTTGATACTTCCCATAGTACAGTGGTGCCTCGCAAGACGAAATTAATTCGTTCCGCGAGTTTTTTCGTTGTGCGAGTTTTTTCGTCTTGGGAAACACCACTGCATTTAAACACTAACAACGGCGGGGAGGGGGGGAGAAGCAGGACAGCTGCCGCAGCCGGTACCTCAGACTCACCCGCGCGTTGTGGCCACCATGCGACACGGCTGCTGGAGGGCAGCGGGGCTCAGGAGCGTGACTCTGGCTGCAACGCTGGCTGCTGGCGGCAACGGCTCTCTGAGGGGAGCGCGCGGGGGGGTGGGCAGCGGCGCAAGGCACTAACCGTCAGCTGGAAGGTGGGAAGGAGCCGGAGGAGCCGTCAGCAGGAAGGTGGGAGGGAGCCGGAGGAGCGGGGAAGCGAGCGAGCGTGTGTGCAGTGACTGTCTCCATGACACGAGAGGCAGGGCCGTTTCGTCTAGCGAAGCAAGCCCTTAGGAAAATCCGTCTTGCGAAGCACCTCAGAAAATGAAAAACCCTTTCGTCTAGCAAGTTTTTCGTCTTCCGAGGCATTCGTCTTGCGGGGTACCACTGTAAATCTCTTTGAAATCCCATCTGGTTGGCATGACTAAAGGGTTGAGGCCAAATGACTAGGTACATTACTCTGGCATTTCAGATGGGGCTTAAAAGAACATGTGAGGAAGTGTGAGCATGCCCAAGTCTCTGAGCTGCACATATAAGCATATATCCTCGTCACCATTAGCATGTTCCGCGCCTGCAGTGAAGATGTCAGGTTCATATTTACTAAAAAGGCAACAAAATGAAGTTGTGTGACTTACAAACCTGGCTTATCGAGAACAGCGGCCATTTTGGACCGTCGTTCATTCTCTGTGTGAATTGCTCTGCCCGAAAGATTTGCTCCAGAACTGAACTTTTCCTTTCAGTGTTCCTGTGCATCCGCCCAAGTTGACAGGATCCAAAGTCTTTGGAGAACGTCCCACAGTCAGCTGTGCTGCCAAATCAGCAGTAAGTGAATGGCATTTATAACAGAGACATAGATCAAGGAGTTCGAGAATGCAGGATTCTTCAAGTGTTTTGAGAGAATACTTCCAGTAGTCCTCCCACCCTACATAGAGCCTTGTTGGAATTGTGCTGCCTCGCCCCTGGGGCATGCCTCTTCCTTACTACTGGGTGTTTGTAAACTAAGCTTCAGATCTGTGTAGGGTACAAAGAGGGCTGCCACAACCTGGGCTGACCCCTCTCAACCTGTCTCCCCCACTCCCTCTCTGTGTCAACCTTTTTATTTTTCTTGTCTTTTGTTGTTTCTGTTAAACAAAGGGGAAAAAAACTAAATAAAAACCTTAATTGAGAAAGAGCTTGCCTTGTCAGATGACTAAAGAAACCATTGTTGATTGATTGTGGAGTTTTAGTTGATTTATGTATTGCTGCTTAAATTTGTATATGAGGAAAATCAAACATTTTAAAGAAAGTGTTTGGATGTGGCACTCACGTGTCTCAGGAGAGGATCAACCCAACGATGGTGAGCCAATAGCCCTGTTGGACTATAACTCCCATCATCCCTGACGGTTGGCCATGGTAGCTTGGGCTGATGAGAATTGTAGTCCTAAACAGCCTTGGCTCAGATGCTGGCGTCCAACTCTGAGGGCCTTCTAGCGGTTCCCTCACTGTAAGAAGTGAAGTTATATGGAGCCACCCTGTGGAATACCTTTCCATCTTATGTCAAGGAGATAAAGAACTATCTGACTTTTAGAAGACATCTGGGAAGTTTTTAATATTTGATGCACAGTAGCAGAAGTTTTACAAGCATCATCTCCCCTGCTGCAGATTAGGTCATAGCTGTCAACTTTTCCCTTTTCTTGCGAGGAATCCTATTTGGAATAAGGGAATTTCCCTTATAAAAGGAAAACATTGACGGCTATGGGCTAGGTGCACATAGCAAATGTGTGATGATATGCACATAAGGAGTTTGTGAGGCCATGTGCACATAAACAAATACATTCAGATGTAACACCAAACCACAGTTTGGCAATCGGGAGAGGAACAATCAACTCTTGCAACAATTGCATGCCCTCACAAAGTGAACATAGCTGGGTGTCCTGTTATATTGCCCACCAGGGCTTTCATTTATTTTATTTAAAATTTATTTTATTTGCCCCAGCCACTCTGGGCAGCTTCCAACATAGTCTAAAAACACAACTGTGCTGTGGGGGGGGGGGGGTGTTTCCCTTTATATGTCCCTAATTTTGGGGATGTGAAATTCTGCTTTCTGCTTTGAATGGAAAGGTGGATGTAGCTTGTGTGTTGCTGTCTTTAGGAGGTAAATCCGCCAACGGAGGGCCTGAAGGATGACTGCACCGTGTGGGCTAATTTCTGCAACAAGACCCTGGCTCCTACTCCAGGCAGCACAGGAGATTTTGCTTGTGCTGCGCAACTTGCCTCTACGCCATTCCACACCATTCCACTGTCTGCCTGTCAACTGACTCAGGGTAAAGTTGCTGTACCAGGAGGAAGATGTCTAAGAATACAGGGCTGTAAAAATGGTCTACCTAGGCAAACTTGCCTGACTATAAGCACTTTATTTTATATTGCTGCTGGCCATTCTGCATCTAACCAGAAAATGCCAGTTAAGCTTGGTTTATACCAGTTACTTCCAAACCTGGGTGGGATTGTGTTAGTTTACGAGTCCTGACTTCCTAGGGAGCGACAAACCACAACCCTGGTTTCAGATGCAAAGCCGAGCTTAATTGCGTGGCGATTCCCGCCCCCTCCCACGGATGGAATAAATAAAGACACTGGACACCAGAATTTAGGTTAATGGGCGAAAAATGGCCACAACTTTATTGATTACAGGTAAGAGCGGTATTGGCTTTAGGCATTGGCCCTATCAGACTAACCGGCATAGAACCGGGAAGGGGTAAGAGAGAAAAGGGGCGAGCACAGGCTGCCCCGACCTTAAATGAACCCTGTTAAGCCCGCCCCCGCCGCTAGCCGATTGGCTGGCTTGATGAATAATGAATACTAATGACTCCCGGGATTCCCCAAGTCCCGTGGGGCTGCAGCCAGCCCCATGAGGATGTAGGTGGGGCGTGAGCCCGCAACCCCCCCCCCTTATGTCGGGAGTGGCTTTATGGTTTGTTTCTCCCAGTTGCACCAGAGAATGCAAGATTCAGCAATATACTACACCAGCTTGCAGCTCACTAGATTCCTTAGTTGCATTGTGCCCATTTTATAAGAAAGAAAAGGCGGGGGTAGAAAATGTTCAAATAAATGGCGATGTTTCAAATTATAGGGAATAAATGTGTATCCCAAGTGCTCAGTGTTTCATCCCAGTCCTTTGGCTGAATCTCCATGCCTTTTCTTTTGGTCTCTGTCATTCAGGCTTGTCTTTTCAAATAAATGTTGATGATGCCCGTCAATGGAAAAATCTTGTTTTTCCCCTGATTTAAATGACTTAACCAGAATCTTTTTTCTCCTGAAGTAGTTGAAGACCCTTGGAGCAACAGCTTAATTCACCAGCTTCTGCTTGGGCTGCCCAAGCCAATCAGTGCCTACTCAAATACTTTTGAATGGGAATCAGGTCTTCCAGTTCTCAAACCGAAAGCTGAACTCAAATTGGGTAAGACCTGCATACATACTATACTTGGTTCCCCCCCCCCCCATAAGTCAGTTTAAACTGTGTGATGTGGACAGAGGTCTGAAAGCAGTAGTCAGTTTGCATTTACTGGAGGATGCCAGACAGAAAGTGAGAAGCTGGGACTTGCCTTTTGCAAGGATAATGAAGTCTTGGGCTTTTTTTACTCCAAAGCAAATGTTTTTGCAGAGCCAGCCCTATTGTGCATCACTGTCTGCCTTGCACAATACTAAATCAGGGGTCTTCAGATGTACAGAATTCATCATCCTGAGAAATTAAGCTTTCATGGCGTTGCTTAATTCTTAAAAAAAAACAAAAAAACCCGTAGCTAGCTCTTATAGCAGCTACAATGCATGCTATACGCTTCCGAGCACAATTCAAAGTGCTGGTGCTGACCTTTAAAGCCCTAAACGGCCTCGGCCCAGTATACCTGAAGGAGCATCTCCACCCCCATCGTTCTGCCCGGACGCTGAGGTCCAGCGCCGAGGGCCTTCTGGCGGTTCCCTCCTTGCGAGAAGCAAAGCTACAGGGAACCAGGCAGAGGGCCTTCTCGGTAGTGGCACCCGCCCTGTGGAACGCCCTTCCATCAGATGTCAAAGTGATAAATAACTACCTGACATTCAGTAGACATCTTAAGGCAGCTCTGTTCAGGGAAGTTTTTAATGTGTGATATTTTAGTGTATTTTTGGTTTCTATGGAAGCCGCCCAGAGTGGCTGGGGAAACCCAGCCAGATGGGCGGGGTACAAATAAATTATTATTATTATTATTATTATGATGATGATGATGATGATGATGCTTGAAAATGTGTTGGCAGTTCCTGCATCAGTCTCTGAAGTCAGAGGAATGAGTAGAATGAGACTCAAGACAATGTACATACCTAGGTTTCCATATGGTTCCCTGTCCACACGCAGACCTGCTTGACCTGTTTCATGCACCTTCATACCAGTCTCTGGGACCTTGGTCCCATAGAATTCCTGGAGGGGGTACCACTGTCAGGCCAGAAAGTTAGCACTTGTGTTTGAAATGGGTCGTTTCTGCTGTATCCTAATTCCTTTTCCACGTTTCCTCCTCTTCTTTCTCCTTGCCACTTGCTTAGCAACCACATCCTTTCATGTTGACTGCTTACTGGGAGAAGGAGCTTTTGCACGCGTCTATCAAGCGTCTGTCCTTGATATGGAAAACACAAAAAATAATCGGAAGGTCATACTGAAAGTAAGTGGGCTTCGGGCTTCAGTGGCTTATCTGAAAACACAATGCCATCTCGTAGTGCTGTTGTTTAAAGGTCAGATGTGGACGCTTCCTAAGCAGACTCTTCTGTCTTCATGTACTTAAGCTTATGAAGAGTTTAAAGGTTAAGACCAGGAACTATACTGGGATAAGAGAATGTTGGGTTGCCACTTGCTCTGTATGTTTCAGACAGATGGGTTGATCCGTGGTACAAGAGACACTTCTGTGGCCATTGCACCTTTTGGCAGAAGGTCCTATCTGTAGTAGGATTTGCAATCATTTTTATTTTAGTAATAATTGTGTCCACCCTGCCCTTCTCCAATCCCCACCATTCAGGCAAGTGCCTAACATGGATTCATGAAGTCACTTTTTCCTGCAGTGGTGGTGGGTTTTTCCTGCATGTTGCTCCTCCCACTCTCCCATGAATCTCTGCTGAAAATGAACTCAACATGGTTTGTCCTTTGGTGGAGGAGGAGATCTATAGATGAGTGGGAGCAGCAAGCCTTTCTTGGGTCTCCTCCATTCGCTGCAGAAAATGAACTTGCCCTGGGCAAGAGAAAGCGACTAACAAATTCAATAAATAATACCGTATTGGCCTGATTATAAGCCGCACCCAAATATAAGCCCCGCCTTTAAAATTCAAGGGGGGGAAAGGGGGGGGGAGAGAGACAATACCTGAATATAAGCCACTCCCTTAGAATTCCGCACTCACACCCATTTTACTGTATGTCTGTTTCAGCAGTGATATCATAAAAGCCAATTTTTGTAAGGTTGCAAATTTAAGCTGCACTTTAACTTTTCACGGTTGGAATTTGGAAAAAAAAGAGTGAGGCTTATATTTAGGCCAATACGGTAATAATAATTACCTGAAAAGTGTTTGTGCATTTATTTGCAGGTGCAGAAGCCAGCAAGCCCCTGGGAATTCTACATAGTAGCTCAGCTAACAGAAAGGCTTGAACCAAGCTTGCGCCATCTTTTCATCCAGTTCTATTCTGCTCACTTTTTCCACAATGGAAGCATTTTAGTGGGCGAGCTTTACAGTTACGGGACTTTGCTGGTGAGTGCGGTCAGGGTATCAATGAATGTTAGCTTTACTGCGGGTGGTCTTGGTCCAAATCAGGGATAGGGGACTTTTTCCAGCCTATGGGTCACATATACAGTGGTACCTCGGGTTAAGAACTTGATTCGTTCCGGAGGTCTGTTCTTAACCTGAAGCACCACTTTAGCTAATGGGGCCTCCCGCTGCTGCCGCACCGCTGTCGTGCGATTTCTGTTCTCATCCTGAAGCAAAGTTCTTAACCCGAGGTACTATTTCTGGGTTAGCGGAGTCTGTAACCTGAAGCGTCTGTAACCTGAAGTGTATGTAACCCGAGGTACTACTCTACCGTTCTGGGCAAGTTTCTGGAGATCACATGCCAGTAGTGGGCAGGGTCAAAGGCAAAAGTGGGCGGAGCAGTAAATGTGAAACTCGCCGTTGTACAGTAGGCTAGCTTCTCCACACACTTGTGTACCCCACTCTGTCCTCCATCCAGGCAAGCAAGAAACCTTATCAGAGATCAAGGGCATAGTCTGGCCAGGCAAAAACACTTAAGGAAGGGCACAAAGCAGGGTCAGTCAAGGATGTGTCCCAGGGAAGAGTCCCAAGGGCCAGATAGAGAGGTGCAGAGGGCCGTATTTGGTTTCCTATCTCTGGTCTAGCATGTTCATGTACCGCTTCCATTGTACTCTTGTAGCCTAGCTGTATGCATGTTTATGCAAACGTTCAATGAAACATGCTCCTTGGTTCAGCATACAGTGGTGACTCGCAAGACGAAATTAATTCGTTCCACGAGTTTTTTCGTTGTGCGAGTTTTTTCGTCTTGCGAAGCACCACTGCAGTTAAACACTAACAACGGCGGGGAGGGCCGGGGAGAAGCAGGACAGCTGCCGCAGCCGGTACCTCGGACTCACCCGCGCCTTGTGGCCACCGTGCGACGCGGCTGCTGGAGGGCGGTGGGGCTCAGGAGCGTGACTCTGGTTGCAACGCTGGCTGCTGGCAGCAACGGCTCTCTGAGAGGAGCGCGCGAGGGCGGTGGGCAGCGGCGCGAGGCAGCCGGAAGGTCGGAGGGAGCCAGAGGAGTCGTCAGCCGGAAGGTGGGAGGGAGCCGGAGGAGCGGGGAAGCGAGCGTGCGTGCGTGCAGTGACCGTCGCCATGACAGGAGAGGCAGGGCCGTTTCGTCTAGCGAAGCAAGCCCTTAGGAAAAAACGTCTTGCGAAGCACCTCAGAAAACGAAAAACCCTTTCGTCTAGCGAGTTTTTCGTCTTCCGAGGCATTCGTCTTGCGGGGTACCACTGTATTTAGGATTTCAGCCTTCTGTCTTAATTTGTCCACTCCTGGCTAGGCTCATTCATAAGCATCTTCTCTTCCCCACCCCCAACTCTCTCAACTTCAGAACACCATAAACATATACAAAAAGCTGGTGGAGAAAGTGATGCCCCAAGGGCTTGTTATCTACTTCACCATACACATTTTGCGCATGGTCGAAGAGCTTCACGGCTGTGGGATAATTCATGGCGACATTAAACCCGACAACTTTATTTTCAGTGCAAGGCAAGTATTTCGCTTGTGAGTTGTTTTACCTTTTTTTAAAAAAACCCAATCAAAATAACCTGCCTTGCCGTATTGGAAATAATGGTTCGATTTCTTTGAATCGCAAAAGGTTTTTGGACGACGACACCTGCGATGTGGATAGCGTGTCTCATGGCTTGACCATAATTGACTTTGGCCGAAGCATAGACATGACCCTGTTCCCTGCAGGAACTATATTCACAGGAAAATGCAAAACATCTGGATTTCAGTGTATTGAGATGATGACAAACAAGCCATGGAATTACCAGGTATGAAGCAAATGCATGGTTTTTGTCTTTGTATATGCAGTCTGGGACATATCTCAGGGGTAGAACATCTGCTTCCAGGTTCTATGTCTGGCATCACCAGGCAAGGAATAGCTCCTGTCTGAAAGCCTGAGAGAGCTGCTGCCGACAGTGTATAAGGGTAAAGGGACCCCTGACCATTTGGTCCAGTCACGGATGACTCTGGGGTTGCGGCTCATCCCACTCTATAGGCCGAGGGAGCCGGCATTTGTCCGCAGACAGCTTTCCAGGTCATGTGGCCAGCACTAAGCTCAGTGGCCAAAATTTTTGACTAGGTATAAAGCAGCAACATTGGTGACAGACGCCGCGCAAATTAAAAATCTATTGGTAGCCATTGGGTCTTCATTTCAATCAGGACTTGCGGCTCACTGCTTTTGGAAGGCTGGTGGTATGCAGAAGTACTAAAAAATATCATTAACTTTGAACGTTCAGAGTTCACACTAGGTGGTGTGCTGGTTAGAATGCTGGATTAGGACTAGAGACCCGAGTTCAAATTCCTGTCCAGGTATGAATCTCACTGGTTGACCTTGGCCAGTCACCAACTCTCAGCCTAACCCTACCTCACAGAACTGTTGTGAAAATAAAATTGAGGTGGGGGAGAAAATTTCTGTGCCACCCCAGAGCTCAGTGACAGAAGGGTGAGATCTGAAAAAAACAAAACGCCACGCCAAACTGTAAGATTAGATCCTGAAAACTACATACAGCAGTTCAGAAGCACGGGCTAGTTGAGGATCACCTGAAACTTTGAGGAATATATTAATTTTTCCTTCCTGTGTAGCTGTGAAGCTTTCTACAAACATGTCCTTCTTTTTTAGACTGATTACTTTGGTATTGCTGCAACAGTCTACTGCATGCTGTTTGGCACATACATGAAAGTGAAACAGGAGGATGGAGTCTGGAAACCTGATGCTGTCTTTAGGAGGTTGGTCAAGAACAAGTCTTTTCCCAAAATGTCTGCCTTTGGGGTAACGCTACATATTCCTGTGCAGTCTGGGGGGGGGGGGGGGAATGTTCTAGGAATTGTACTTTGTTCATGCTGGGCATTGGCTTTTTTTGGACATCATCATCATTGACCCACAGTAACTAAGCGCACTGCCTCATAAACACCTAAGACTCATTAGCATCCGTTTAGGAGGCAAGAGTCTTTGATATCACTGGAACAGCGGGGGACAAGCTGCTTGTTTGCCATTATAGGTAAAGGTAAAGGGACCCCTGACCATTAGGTCCAGTCGTGGCCGACTCTGGGGTTGCGGCGCTCATCTCGCTTTATTGGCCAAGGGAACCGGCGTACAGCTTCCGGGTCATGTGGCCAGCATGACTAAGCCGCTTCTGGCGAATCAGAGCAGTGCACGGAAACGCTGTTTACCTTCCCACCGGAGTGGTACCTATTTATCTACTTGCACTTTTGATGTGCTTTTGAACTGCTAGGTTGGCAGGAGCAGGGACTGAGCAACGGGAGCTCACCCTGTCGCAGGGATTTGAACTGCCGACCTTCTGATGAGCAAATCTTCTGATCATTATATTGATGCTTTAATTGAGGAACCCTCAATAAGACTTCAAGGCACACCAGTGATTTGAATACCATTTATATATTGAGCACTATTTAGTAAGGTTAGCTAACGGTACACTGCTGTAGAGTTGGTCTCCTGAAACAGTTGCGGCAGAAAATGCATTGTTTCACTTGACTCCTGAACAGAGTTAGCTTCTCTCATAAAAGCTGTGTTGTCATCTTATTTTGGTACCATTTCTCTCTCTCTCTTTTTGGCGTCGTTTCCCCCTCCTCCCTTGCTACAGTACCAGTTTAAAAAGTTTTGCTCTAATAACTCAAGGGGTGAGTGCTGAAAAGATAGGAGGCGGATTGGGGTCACTGAGAAACACGCCAGAGTACAGCAAAAAAAACACATTTCACAAAGCTTAAAGAGACAAAATAAAAAAATAGTTTTGCAAGCCACATAACTCAAAGAATTGCAGAAAAGCAGTTCAGGGATTGAATATCCAGGAGGAGAGCATGTTTGGAAGTCTGAAGAGGAAGTGGCGATACATACATACATACATATACAGTGGTGCCTCGCAAGACGAAATTAATTCGTTCCGCGAGTTTTTCGTAGAGCGAGTTTTTTCGTCTTGCGAAGCACCACGGCGGGGAGGGGTGGGGAGAAGCAGGGCAGCTGCCGCAGCCGGTCCTTGGACTCACCGCGCCTTGTGGACACCGTGCGACGCGGCTGCTGGAGGGCGGCGGGGCTCAGGAGCGCGACTCCGGCTGCAACGGCTCTCTCAGAGGAGTGCGCGAGGGCGGTGGGCAGCGGTGCGAGGCAGCCGGAAGGTCGGCCATCAGCCGGAAGGTCGGAGGGAGCCGGAGGAGCCGTCAGCAGGAAGGTGCGGGGAAGCGAGCGTGCGGGCGTGCAGTGACCGTTGCCAAGACAGGAGAGGCAGGGCTGTTTCGTCTAGCCAAGCAAGCCCTTAGGAAAATCCGTCTTGCGAAGCACCTCAGAAAAAGAAAAACCCTTTCGTCTAGCGAGTTTTTTGTCTTCCGAGGCATTCGTCTTGCGGGGTATCACTGTATAGTGATCCGCTTTTGGCTGCTGCTCTGTTTATTATGTTGTCTTACATTTTGTTGTTGTTACTTTACCCTGTGTGGGGGTATAGTCAGCAAGGCAGCCTATAAATAACTAAATAAAGAAGACTGCAGTTAAGCAACAACCAGTGATGTCAAAGACCCTTGCCTCCTAGACTTTAAAGGCCTGCTGGCATAAAACACATGTTCACCAGCTTCCTAAATCAGAGGTTGCCTATTGGCGCACTTGCTTGCACAGTGGTGCTTCCCCTCCCCTGACCGAAACTAGGCTTGAAAGAAGCATTTTACTTTTACTCTTTTGCACTTGTGTTGGGTAGTATCCTGGCTGCGTGTTAAATGGGTGAAAACTTACCCAGTGACTAATAAGACTTAGCTTGGTTGAGGGAGACCAACATTGGTCTCGTGTCATGAGAAAGTTTGAGCTTGTTATATTAGGACGCAGTGGGCATTTTTAATGATGCCTGTAAAGTCTTTAACCTTGTGCTTAATCTTCCAGGTTCCCGAATGCAGAACTCTGGACTGATTTCTTCTTCACCTTGCTGAATGTACAAGACTGCAACCACATTCCTTCGTTGGGAGTGCTGCGGGCAAGATTGAGAGACGTATTTCTGAGCACTTGCGCCAGTAAAGTAGCAGTGCTCCGTAAAAGGCTTGCCGTGTTGCTCGTGGAAAACAAACATTCACGGAAGTGAATCCTGGGACTCCAAGGCCCACAAACACGCCTTAATGCTCCCCACCTTATTGTAACTATGAATTTAATAAATTTAACAATGCCTAGGAAACATGTCTAGCAGCTTGGAAACTGGGTAGCTAAGAGAATAGGGAAAGGATTGAGAATGGGACCCCAGGGTACTATGATGAGTGGATGGAGAAGAATGAATTATAAAGGCTTGGGGAGAAAAATCCAGTACTGTAACAGCTAAGATGAGGATGTTTATAGAAGGGGGTCTATTTTCAATATTTTTGAGCAAATTGAACTAATCAAATTGTAAATCAATATAGCCAATTACATTACATATCTAGAGCAGAGATTTTAACTGCCATGTTCTAGAATGAGTTTTTCAGGCTCTGAACTGTTTACTATGGTAACATCCAATCTTACAAGAACAGACTTCTTCTTCCTGTCCCCTACATCCAAATAAAGGAATGTGGGTGGCACTGTGCTCTAAACCATTTTTAAAAATAAATCATTTTTATTAGTTTTCCAATAAGAACATCCAATTAACAAATCTATCAAATCATAATCCAATTAAAAATAATTAAAAGAAAAAAACAGCCAAATTGCAATCCAAATTAATTTTTCGGGCTTCCCATAGCCTGGACCTCTGAAGTACAGTGGTGCCCCGCAAGACGAAAGGGTTTTCCGTTTTGAAGGTGCTTCGCAAAACAAATTTGCTATGGGCTTGCTTCGCAAGATGAAAATGTCTTGCGAGTTCCTGCGGGGGTTTTTTCCTCCTCCCCTTTTTCCCAAGCCGCTAAGCCGCTTAACAGCTGATCCGCTAAGCCGCTAATGGGCTTGCTTCGCAAGACGAAAAAAACTGCAAGACGAAGAGACTCGCGGAACGGATTCTTTTCGTCTTGCGAGGCACCACTGTATATCTCCAATATTTTCATTACTGCCACCTTCTTCTTGTTCTCATATTTTCCACATTCCAATCTTAACGCTTTAAAGTTCCCTGTCCCTGGCAGTGCGATTCTCGCAGAATGTGTTGTTTGAGCACATGGGAACAGTGACCACGGTGCTATCAAATTCAAGATATGTAAACGGCCGATGGCTAAGAAAATCTAACATGGTTTCATTTGTCTTCAAACTGCCCCCAAATAAGGGGGATTTTTTAGAAAGGAAGTTGGGAGTTGTTGCAAAGCACAATATTAGAAGTTCAACTAGGGTGTATACCACAGATCAGGAAGGGAGCAGCAAGGCCATGAGGATGCTGGTTTAGTTAACAGACAGTCAAAGCTATTGGAGGCAAGAAGGCATCCTTCAAAATATAGAAGCCTCGTCCAAATATATACAGAAACTTTAGCAAAAGAAACAAGCGGGAGCATGTTGCTAAAAATATTAAGATCAACAACAAAATGTTCTTTAATAAATTAGCAGCAGGAGCATGAGTATGGCTCAGTTAGTAAATGCAGTTGGCATGACGTACTCTGTGTTGGAGCAGAGGGCACAATCTGTTCCTCTGCATCATGCGACGTATCCTGGAATTCAAAAGGACCCTGAAGGTCGTTTAGTCCAACCTTCAAGACGGGAATCTATGGCCCTCCAACCTGAGCTGTACAGAATAGTGGAACTATTGCCTCTCATGTGATGTGAACACTCCTCCTATTAATACAACCTATGATTGCATTTGCTTTTTTAGCAGCCGCATCATACTGCTGGCTCATATTTATGGCTTCTGCGCAATCTTTTCCCCATAAACAGGGGGAAAGCATGCCTTTAAGACTTATGTCACACGTTGCCAGCTGCAGGGTGGTAGTGGTTGTGCCTGCTCTGCTTCTGCATGACTTAAGAGGCAGCTGCCTCATCCATATGAACCAGCCTTCAAACTGGTGTCAACTCTGACATTTGAATTTTGGCTGCTAATATCTTCCGATAATTAACTTTGCCAAACAGGGCCCAGAGATCGCCGCTTTTAAGCACTCTTTAGCTGTTAGGTATCAGTTTGCGCAAAGATGTAGCATTTTTAAACCAGGCCACAAGACAAAATCCATTTGTTTCCTTTCTCCTTGCTTTAAAGATTCATCAGGATAATAGGAAAAAGAGGAGAGATAGAAACAGTCTTCTCTTTATAACCTTTTTATTGGTTTACCCCACAATGGTTGATAATGCACCCAAGGAAAAGCATTACTGTATCAAAACAGGTTACAGAGGTAAATATTAGACATTTTATACAGGTTTTAGTACTATGTATTTAGATAGCATGCTAAGTATCTTTGGAGAGAGTCAAGTATTTTAGACACATTCAATGTGCTTTTTTTCCCTTTATAAAAAATACTGCAATTTTCATGATTTTATACACTTTAAAAAAATAGCACTGTGGGATGCTCTGTTCATTGGAGGAAGGGATTAGAGAGCAGAGCATCAGTACCTCTTATCTGCATGTGGTAGCTCTAAAGGTGGCAGCTAGGGAGCCACCTGAAAAACAACTTCCAGTTATACAGCACTGTTGAAGGTAGGGTTCTTCAGGTAAGTGTCATCCGGTGAAAGGTTTAAGATCTGCTCCAGTGAAGGGCCTTCTTCTTCTGGAGGTATCTCTGCTTCAAACATGCGTTGAAGTAAAGCATCAACCGTCCTGTATCCTGGGGACAAAAAGCTGAACAATGTTAATTTCCAGTGACAGAGGAGCTCAAAGCTTCTTTCAGCACCACAGTACAAATGCACTTGACACCATGTAAAACGGATACCACTTTGACTTCTCTCAGCAGCCTAGTCTGACCCTTGGGTCAATAGGACTTCATCTTTATCAGCGTATTAACACACTCATGTCTTGGACAATAATAATAAAATTTTATTTATATCCCGCCCTCCCCAGCCAAAGCCAGGCTCAGAGCGGCTAACAATAATAAAAGTAACACAGCATTCTAAAATCAATTCATTTTAAAATCAATTCAAAATGAAATTAATGGCAACCATTGGGCTAGAGTTCTGTGAGGATTACCAAAGGAGGGGGTCAGACTGTGCCTTGGCCAAAGGCCTGGTGGAACAGCATCTGTCCTGCGGAAAGATGTCAAGTCCCCCAGGGCCCTAGTCTCTTGTGACAGAGTGTTCCACCAGATTGGAGCCACGGCCGAAAAAGCCCTGGCTCTGGCTGAGGCCAGCCTAACCTCCCTGTGGCCCGGGACCTCCAAGATGTTTTTGTTGCTGTAAAGTCCTCCATGGGACATACCAGGAGAGGCGGTCCCGTAGGTACAAGGGTCCTAGGCTGTATAGGGTTTTAAAGATTAAAACCAGCACCTTAAACCTGATCCTGTACTCCACCAGTGCAGCTGGTATAGCACCGGGTGAATGTGATCCTGTGGTGAGGACCCCATAAGGAGTCTCGCCGCGGCATTCACTCAAGTTCCATGCTAAACATTCAGCAGCAACCCTTTAAAAAGTTTGACAGCACACTCACTTTTGGAAGCAACTTTAAACATCAGTCCTTTCGGTTTCTTCTTTGTTGCTGCTCCCTCTTCACCTCCAAGGTCATTTTCACTGGTTTCCATGTTGTCTATCAGTTGACCTTCTAGTAGTTCATCCCTTAAAAAAAAAACCAAAAACCACCGCAAAAACTATAAGCACCTGCCTTCTCAATACATTCCATACAGGGCTGCAGATCATGGTTTTCCTGTTAGGTGCATAGCTTTTTACTGGAAATGCAATTTTCTTCTTCAAGGCTGCAATCCTCAGCAGCGCTAAACAATAAAGTCCTAATGAATTCAGTGGGGCTTATTCTCAGGTAAATGTTTAAAATAGATCTGGGGTCTACAGCAGCCAGGTGCCCTGCACCTCTTTTGTTTCATTTTTAAAAATAAATTGAGACTTCATAATGTAGTAGAAACAAACTAAGCACAAAACCAAAGGGGCACGTGGGTTGCCAGATGTGAAATATATTGGCATTTTTAGGCCCTCCTACCCTACTCATTCATTCATTCTCTCTCTATATAATAAGTTGACAGGTTGTGCCAATTCTTAAAACTAAAGAATCAGTTTACATGACCAAACAATGACAGCAGTTAGATACAAAAGTTATTAAGAACTGCAGTTCATGAGTGGACATCTGAGGGTGCCTTCTAGACTTTGGTGGACTACTACTCCCGTCAACCTCTGCCAGCAAGGCCAATGGGAGTTGTAGTCCAACATCTGGACCACCATTGAAGGGAAAGTGGATCCATTGTAAATACATTCAGCCAAGTGGCCACAGAAGTTGTAACTGAAGTATCCGTTTTCGCAGGTGGCAGCTACTCAAGTCCATACAAATCAAGCATCCCTCAGCCATCATTCATTGGGCCATGTATATGGGACCGGAAGGGAGATGTTATTCTGTCCTTGGTTAACTTACTCCTGAATGCCCACACCAAGTTCTTGGATTTTCTTCTCAATGGCAGTTTCCACTTCGCTCTTTTCAAGGGAATACTCCACAAAGAAAGCTTCCAGAATAAATGCTATAAAGATGCTAGAAATCAAAAGTTGACACATGGAAACAATGCACCTCAAAAACAATCCTTTCTCCCCCTCTACCTCATCCGTCCATGTGGCAGTTGGCACCATCAACACACCATAGACTTTTTTCCTATTTTAATTATTTTATTTATTAAATTCATACCCCACTTTTCCCCCAAAGCAGCCCATCACTATGAACACACAAACCCAGTTTCTTCACATAGAACAGAAGAGGACAGATGTTTATGCTGTACCTTAATTCCACTGGATTTTCAGAGCATCAGTGTTACTCTGCTTGCAAGCGCACACACATTTGGAACATTAAATATAAGCAGAATAAGTCTGATATCACGCTTGTCATGTCCATTAGCATCAGTGGTTCTACTCTTGCTAGGACTAACTGATGTTCATTTGCTTCACTGGTCCTACTTGGAACAGGACTCTGGCTGAATACAACCCAATGCCCCTACCTCTATCCCCAGGAAGAAGGCACAGGAACCCACTGGACTTACTTAATGATCATAATGACCACGACAATATGAAAGGTGATGAAGAACAGCTTTGCTGCCTCGTGAGTCACAAGGGCAAATCCACTGGCAAGGAGTAGAAAGTTAAGGACTATAAAAGGAAGTTTGCCATATGTATGCTTAGGCTCCAGTTAGGAATGTAGGAAGAGCCTGCTAGACCAGACCAATGGCCATTCTTCCCCAGTGTCCTGTTCTCAGAGTGGCCCAGTCAGATGACTATGGGAAGCCTAGAAGCAGGACCTAAGTTCTTTTCCCCACCTCCGATTCCCAGCAGCGAGCATTCAGAGGCATACTGCCTCCAGCTGTGGAGGTAGAACGCAGCTTTTGCCTATTCTTTTAAAGCCATCCAGGTCAGTGCCCATCTCTACCTCTCTCATGGGAGCAAATTCCATAATTCACCCCATCCCTCAAGCTTTTAGCCATTTGAACTTGGCTAACTGCATTCTCAAGGGACGCAGGTGGCGCTGTGGTCTAAACCACTGAGCCTAGGGTTTGCCAATCGGAAGGTCAGCGGTTCGAATCCCTGTGACGGGGTGAGCTCCCGTTGCTCGGTCCCTGCTCCTGCCAACTTGCAGTTCGAAAGCAGGTCAAAATGCAAGTAGATAAATAGGTACCGCTCCAGCAGGAAGGTAAACAACTTTTCAGTGTGCTGCTCTGGTTCGCCGTGTGCTGGCCACATGACCCGGAAGCTGTACGCCGGCTCCCTTGGCCAATAAAGCGAGATGAGTGCCGCAACTCCAGAGTCGGCCATGACTGGACCTAATGGTCAGGGGTCCCTTTACCTTTACCTTACCTGCATTCGCTAGCAACATTCAATGATGGCATGGATCTTAAGTGCCCACCATGTCTGTTTATACCAGTGCCTCTCATTATTCTCCCCCCTTTCAGAAATCTTTCTGCAAAAGCATTCCTCTATGCTACATCGTAGGCTTCTGCAGAAGGCCTGCCTCACAATTTAAAAAGCAGCTTCATAGAAACAGAATAGCTCCTCTCCTTGCAAAAAAAAGGGGGAAAAGGAATTTGGAAACACATGCATACATGTATCTAGCTGACACCCCCATTTTTTGGACGGAGAAACAAAAAATGTGTTCTAGAAAGTAAACTTCTGATTACCCAAAGATGTGTGTAGCCTGACCAGGTACAAGTGCTAGGACCATTATGTCCGTGACATAAGAGAAGCTGCAGAAATAATTGTTAGAAGTTTGCCATTGATCACTGAACCTTCCCAAATGGTAATTAACATTTAGGGTTGTATCCAATTGCTGCTGTTGCACTTGGGAGGTGGGGCTTCTGCTAGTACAATAAAGCTCTCCCCTGCATTTCCTCTCCGCTACAGCCCCCAAAATCAACTCCAGAGGTCTGGGGGGATCCACAGGATCAGATTTTGAGTGTGAATGGAAAGAAGAAGTCCTGGGGCATTAGGGAAAGCCTCTTGCACAGCACAGACTGCAAACCTTAAAAAAATTACAACACTATTATAGGAGAATATTTTTACTCCTATTGCTTTCAAGGAGATTTAACACCGACTTTTGCATATATGCATTTGTTCTGGAAATGACTCTCTGTAATCAGGGCTAGCCCAAAATGTTTCACTACCCGAGGAGGACAGGATGGTCCCCCCCCCCCCATCCCTATTCTGCATGCCTGAGCCACCTGGACTAGCAATTGGTTCCAGTTTGAACTAGGGACAGGTCACTGTTACCCAACAGTAGGGCTGGCCTATTCTGCTCATGGCACACTGAGATCTGTGGAATGCCCTCCCATCAGATGTCTAAGAAATAAACAACTATCTGACATTTAGAAGACATCTGAAGGCAGCCCTGTTTAGGGAAGTTTTTAATGACTGATGTTTTAATGTATTTTGTTGGAAGCCGCCCAGAGTGGCTGGGGAAACCTAGCCAGATGGGCAGGGTAGAAATAATAAAATTATTATTGTTGTTGTTGTTTTGTTGCTGTTGTTGTTGTTATTATTATTATAGTGTGCAGCTTTGCCAAAGGATAGGAAGTCCTTGGCAGCTTTTTACTCCCTTCCAAAGCATTTTTTTTTAAAAAAAACATGCTACTTTGCAAAGGATATCATGCCATTGGTTGACGACAGTTAATTCCATTAGGACGACGAAAGACGACGCAATGTCATTGAAGTTATTCTTGCAATATTTGGCCCGAGCAAAGGGGGTGTCTTTCAGAGCGGGGTTTCCACAGTAGAGGGCATGTTGCACAGTGCTGTTTCCACCGAAGAACTGGACCTTCCCATGGAAAATTTCCATTCCGATGATGGAAAACACGTAATACACCACCTAATGGGGAAAATGAGGGTATCTACTTGTCAGTGAACACAGAGGGAGTGAAGATTTACATTGGGAACAAGGGAAGAGAAATCAAATCAACGTTAACACCTGGTTGAAGCTGGAATCAAAGGCTGTCGGGCCGGTGGAGGGGGGTGGGGAAAGGGGCCCATTCAATCATGCTTGGTGGATGCAGAACCCAGAAGCCCCTGCCATTTCCTCCCTAGGAACGGGACCTGTAGCACCTCTTATTTGCCAAGAGGCCACAGCAGAGGCAGCACAGTGAGCTGGGGGCTGCCAATATTGCCCCAGTGGATCTGGTCTCCTGAGGTGGTCACCTCACCTTGTCTCATGGGTGGATCTGAAAGTCTCCCGTTAAACGTGCCGTAAGTGGGCCAGGAATTAGTAGATATACTGATCAGACAAGGTTATTTGGACACTTCTCTAGGACTTGCCAATCAGAAGGTCGGCAGTTTGAATCCCCCCGACGGGGTGAGCTCCCGTTCCTCGGTCCCTGCTCCTGCCAACCTAGCAGTTCAAAAGCATGTCAAGTGCAAGTAGATAAATAGGTACCGCTCCAGCGGGAAGGTAAACGGCGTTTCCGTGCGCTGCTCTGGTTCGCCAGAAGCGGCTTAGTCATGCTGGCCACATGACCCAGAAGCTGTATGCCGGCTCCCTTGGCCAATAAAGCAAGATGAGCGATGCAACCCCAGAGTCGGCCATGACTGGACCTAATGGTCAGGGGTCCCTTTACCTTTTTATTTGGAAAATCATCCTGCTCCTAGGAATCATCTGCAAATGTATAATGCTGTTGGGAGTGATTTCTAGATATGACTGAGGCTGTACAAGCTTTGAGTTTGGGAAGCGGGGAGGACAGTCCCACTGCACAAACGTACCTCATTCCCCCCCCCCCCCACAGCAGCTTGGTTGAATCCTGTCTTGTGTGCAAACTAGCCCAAAGCCCCTTCAGATTTATGAAAACAAGGAGGATCAGGAGGAATTTTAAAAAGGTGATGCTCACCAAAGCCAGTCCACCAAAGGTCAGCATGGTAGGTACAATGTTTATTAGCGTAGTCATGATGACCCGGAACCTAGAAGAAAACAGTGTATGAAAACTGAGTTTGGATAGGATGGGCCTTTCAGGTGTCACTGGTTAATTAAATACCAAAAAAGGAGGCATTGCAGAAAGGGGTCTGCATAGGCATAAAACAGAGCCAGGGAGCTCCAGATTCTGAGACTGTCTTTGTACCTTTGGCCTCTGTGCTGATCTCCCTATCCTTTAAAGTTTAGACTGATACATCTTAATTTGCATCCTGTTTACAACTTCCTCCCCTCTCCCTTCTCTCTTGGGATCTAAATATGAGCTGTCACATTCAATCTATCCTTTGAGAACAACGGAAAAAGGCTGCCTTTGTCTTCTCTAGCTTAGCTAGCTTGGAACTAGAAATTTTTCTAGCCAAGTTATATACTTGTTAGTACATTGTTGTTGTTTTTTACTTTACAAGCACCTACTTATCTGTGGGTTCAGCTATACAGCTGCAGATATAACATTTTAAGTGTGTTTTAAGTGTATTATACAAATAAGACACTAGATGACGCTGCTGAGCTAATGGCAAACTCCATATATATTTTTAAACTTTTTTTTTAATATAAAAAAGCATTATTTTTTAATCTGTGTAGATGCAGCCTGTTATGGTTGCAACAGGTGAAGTCTATTGTCTAAGTAGATTTACCAACCACAGTCTGCATACTCTGCAAACTAATACCCAACAACTTAACTCACTAGAAAACATGACGTTATAGCTCTTACAGCAGTGCTTGTAAATAAAACCTGGTTATTTTACCGTTGTATACTGTCTATGATTCTTATGAGCCGAAGAACTCTCAGGATAAAAACAATGTCCAATACTTGCTGGCTGTTGTATACGGTCACTGGAAAAAATGAAGAGGGGATGGGGAAAAGCACACAAAAAAACTAACATTATCCTAATGCTTGGACACCATAAGCCATAGGTCATTCTGATGGGGGAAAGCTGGGCTTATCTTGAGAACAACGAGCTTCAGTGAACTTAAGGCTCATTTACTCTGTCCTTAAGTTTGGGAACTTTCTCTTCCAGCTGTGTTTTGTCATGCTAGCTTGTTTTAACAAACCATGGTTAGGAATATCTCCACACCACTGTGGTTGATGCAAAACTGCAGCCCATATCAAATGGAAGCAGAAGCTCTGCATCTCCTCCTTGCAGCTGCACTGGAGAAGAATGAGTTTCTCAGCATGGAGGGAGACTAGGCTTGTTTCTACCAGGGTAATCCATGGTTTAACATTACCACAAGCCAGCATAACAACCCAGCTCAAGTCCATGGAAGTTTCACAAAGGGCCCTCAAGTTTTGCCTTATCTGTTCCTTGATGCACCAATGGTCACAAGAG
The DNA here is from genome assembly GCF_965153285.1 of Podarcis tiliguerta. Taxonomy (NCBI): domain Eukaryota; kingdom Metazoa; phylum Chordata; class Lepidosauria; order Squamata; family Lacertidae; genus Podarcis; species Podarcis tiliguerta. The sequence goes on along the minus strand of NC_139536.1, from coordinate 17,133,017 downwards.
ACATGAAACCAGATTGGAAATGGAGAAGTGTTTTCATCTCACCTGCTACATAACCTTGCAAGGGAGAAACACACAGACTTACCTGATTTAAGGGTAGTGTTGAGTACAGTTGCAATCAAGGCAGCAAGAATGATAGAAGTATCAAACCTAGAAAGGATGGGAAAGACACTTGTTTAATTACAGTGGTACCTCGTGTTACAGACGTATATTGCTACGTATACTGACTATCATACACTACCCAACTGCTCCGCCATGATGCTCACACAAACCACATTCCACACAGCATGACCCAAGAGTGGTGGATAGGGTCCCTCTGGGGACCCTGTGGGCTTGACTTGCATTTCAGGTACCCGCAACTACGATTGGACTACAGTGGTACCTCGGGTTACAGACGCTTCAGGTTACAGACGCTTCAGGTTACAGACTCCGCTAACCCAGAAATAGTACCTCAGGTTAAGAACTTTACCTCAGGATGAGAACAGAAACTGCACGCCAGCGGCACGGCGGCAGCAGGAGGCCCCATTAGCTAAAGTGGTACCTCAGGTTAAGAACAGTTTCAGGTTAAGAACAGACCTCCGGAATGAATTAAGTTCTTAACCTGAGGTACCACTGTAGTGTGACTTTAAGTCATCTGCCCATTACAATCTCCACCAGCCTTCACCAACCTAGTGCACCCTCCAGATGACAGCTGCATCAGCCCCAGCCAGTATTACAGTACAAAACATCTGGAGAGCTCCAGCTTGGTGAAGAGGCTGGTCTAATCTCCCATGACTTTCATGTCACCTGTGAGAACCTCGGAGTCCTGTGGGGTCCGGCCAAAGGCCCATCTTGTCAAGTGTTCTGTTCTCACAGTGGCCAACCAGATCCTGCAGAAAGGAGCTGAGCACTTTCTCCATCTGCAATCTCCAGCAACTAGCATTCAGAAGCATACTATCTCTCCGGTAGTGGAGGCAGGACACAGCCTTATTCTGTCCCTGAATGTGTCTCATCTGGACCTTGGAGGTCCAGCTCTGAGGGCCTTCTGCAAGTTCCCTCACTGCAAGAAGTGAGGTTAAAGGGAATCAGGCAAAGGGCCTTCTCGGTAGTGGCACCCTCCCTGTGAAACACACTCCCATCAGATGTCAAGGAAATAAACAACTATCTGACTTTTAGAAGACATCTAAAGGCAGCCCTGTTTAGGGAAGTTTTTAATGTTTGATGTTTTATCGCTTTATTATTATTAATAATAATATTCTGCTGGGAGCTGCCCAGCCAGATGGGCGAGGTATAAATAATAAATTTATTATTGTTGATGATAATAATAATAATAATAATAATAAGTCATCCAAGTAGCCATTGCTACTTCTTGTAAGAGCAAATTCCAGAGTTCAGCTATGTGCACTGTGGGATACCAGTCATGGCTTCCCTCAAAGAATCATGTGAAGTGTAGTTTGGCGGCTGGAAATCATAGTTCTGTGAGGGGTCCCCTAACAACTCTCAGCACTTCTAAGACCCTACACTTCCCAGGACTCTTTGGGAGAAGTCAGGACTCTTAAAGTGGCATGAGAGTGCTTTAAACATATGGTGTGGAGTCGGAGTTGAGCGTTGAGCCGGTATTAATAGACGGGGCCGTGGCTCAGTGGTAGAGCACGTGCTTTGCTTGCAGAAGGTCAGAGGTTCAATCCCTGGCCACTCCAAATAACGCTGGAAATGTCTGGAAATCCTGAGGAGCCAGTCAATATAGGAGAATGAAGGTGAAGGAAGACTGGAGAAAATTTAAAGACTATTTACAGAAATATTATAAAACAATGAATGTTTGATGACATCGGATTGAGGGTGAATGGTTATTAGCAAAAAAGTGAATAGAGAAAGATTTAATATCTTAATAGATTTAAGGAAATGTAACTATCTATTAGATTTCAAGAGTATCAGAAAATTAAAATATGATAGAGGGAAAGAATTTGCAGACAGAATATTTGATTTGGAATACAGAGAAGGAAGGTCTGGGGAAGTCGGAGAAATAAGTTAATGTAAAAAATACAAGGAGACAAAAATTGTTTTTAACATGTTTATTTTCTTTGTTGTATACTGTTGCTTTGTGTGTTTGTGTGTTGTAGTGTTTATCTTTCTGTTTTTTTTTTGTTTTGTTGTGAGGTTGTTTGTTTATTGTTGATTTATGTCTTTTGTAAAACTTAATAAAATATTATGTAAAAAAAAAAAAGAGAGAGAGAGAAACTACTACCTTCTTCATAACACGGAGGGACAAAAATAAAAGAATTTACTTACCAGTTCCAGAACTGGTTCCTTGCAAAAAAGGTTCTGGGTTCATAGGTGTACAATTTCAGAAGAATCTCGACGATATAAAGACTGAGGAACACCCACTCTGCGTAGGAAATGAGGGGGTTCTCCTCATCCAATGCAATGAAGACGGCGTTGATGAGTATGATGACATCATACATCCAAACAAATACCCTGCGGGAGATGTTCGCTGGGTTAATTACCAACCAAACTTGTTCGTTTCGAATAAATTTATCCCCCAAACCCATACTACTACCGTCCAGCCACATGTACCATCCAAAATGGCCCCGTGGGCAGGTGAGAGCATTTCCTCAGGGTCACCTGAAGCACTTTGTTGGAAAGGCAAGCGATTCAGACTTACTTGTGCTGAACCATCTTGCGTAGGAGGAGGCTAGGAGCAGAGTTGTACACATGAGGAATCCAGACTTCCAGGGGGTGGCTGTGGAGCTTCATGGTGATCACTTGAATATTCAAAAGATCAGCCAGACGCACAAAGGATTTTTTGTCTGCCATAAAGAGAAAATAATGCCAGTAAGGCTGGGAGGGACTCCTTTAGAAGCTGCTTAGGCTAATACTCAGCAATTCAGACAAGCCCCACACATAAACCTACAGGAGAAGAGCTGCAATCTGGATCTGGCCAGGTCTTCTAGCCAGATGTGCATGAGAGAAAAGTAAAGGCAGCTGCAGATTAACTGAATATCAGGGTGGATAAAAATCAATTATTTAAAAAATAAATTTAAAAAATTGATTGTTTTTATTTAAATTGGATTTTTAAAATTTAACATAAAACACTTTTGTAGGAAAAAATATTTCTAAAGGTAGTTTTCTATTTAAGTTACATTATTGTCCAAAGGCTATTCATCAGGAAATAAGGATTTGTTTTAAGTTATTCAGTCTAAGGTTGTTGTTTTTAATTTTAAAAAATCGTTTAACCACATCAGTTAACAAACATGGATACATATGTTATAATGTTATTGTTTTAGTTAAATAAATTGTTTAAATTGTTATTAAGGAGATGATTGTTTTTCTCCTTCCAACAAAGGACAGCAGATAAGTTGTCCAAATATAAACTGTTAACTTATTAAACCTCACAATAATTTCATAATTATATGTCAGTGTATTTCTAATAGTATAACCAAATCAGTAATTTTTGATATAACTGTAAAAACTACTCTGAAAATTAATTATTCCAAAAGCTCCCGAACAAAAGACCAGGAGGGAGAGAACATGCCAGTCGGGCATGTGTCTCTGCCAGGGTCCTACTCGAGTGTAGGCCGAGCTCCTGACACCTACGCAAAGTTAGGCCCTGGTCAGATGGGCGATTGAGCTGCTGCAACTAGTGCACTTGAAAGCATGCGCAGAATGGAAGTTAACAGGGAGGAGGGCATGAAAATAAGGAATACTGTTGGAGGAGACGCAAATTTTGTTCTTGCTCAGGGTGCCATATTATCAGAGTCCACCCCCTTCGCCTGTCCTTCCCTCCCTCTCATCTGCCCTGGCAAGCTCATCTCCCAGCCACACTGCTTGAGTCTGCTGTTACCCACCCACAAAGCCCTTCTGCTCTTCGTCACATATTCGCAGCAAGAGCTCTCGGTGGGATGTGCTGATGTCGGGAGCCACCAGTTTCACAAGCCGCTTCCAGCGGTCTTCTTTGACGACAAACTCTGCTTCCTCCTTCACCTTCAGGAGGTTGAAGGCTTCTATCATCTTGCGGCGTTTCATGTAAGCAAGTTTGCGGATCTCATTCTGTGGGAAAATATAAAGGTAAAGGGTAAAGGGACCCCTGACCATTAGGTCCTGTCGTGGCCGACTCTGGGGTTGCGGTACTCATCTCACTTTATTGGCGAGGGAGCCGGCATACAGCTTGGCCAGAATGACTAAACCGCTTCTGGCGAACCAGAGCAGCGCACGGAAACACCGTTTACCTTCCCGCTGGAGCGGTACCTATTTATCTACTTGCGCTTTGACGTGCTTTCGAACTGCTAGGTTGGCAGGAGCAGGGACCGAGCAACGGGAGCTCACCCCGTCACGGGGATTCAAACCGCCAACCTTCTGATCGGCAAGTCCTAGGCTCTGTGGTTTAACCCACAGTGCCATCCGCGTCCCTGTGGGAATATATATATACATACACACACACACACTTAAGAGGAACACCCGGCTTAGTACTGTCTGCCCTGACCGGCAGCAGCTCTCCAGGGTGTCAGGCATAGGGGTCTTTCCCCCAGTCCTATTCAACCCCCATTGCAAATTGGGTTTATTATCAAGATTTACAGACTTTCAGCTGTTTGCAATGAGAAAACTGAAGAGAAGCTGTTGAAATAGCTCAACACAACAGATATGCTTCAAGCGGTTTCCCCCAGATTCAGCTAAAATTGCAACTTATCTCTTATCCCTTCCTCAGCGGGGCTTACCTTTAAGTGTTTTCTGTAATTGTTGTACACAACAGCCAGGAAGACTGACATGAAGATGTAGGTGTTGATAATAACATAGACTATGAAAAACAGGCAGTACCACCAGCTGAAGTCATAAGCCGGCATCCTACAAGAGAGGAGTAGCATCACCACCGAGAAAGTAAGAAAAGCCTCGGAACTAACCGAATCTATACTCGTCTGCTGTGTAGATAATATTTAGCAGTTTTGCGATATTTGGATTTATATAAACCAACAAACTTTGTAAGCTGTCCTGGGCTCACCCATCGGCCATTGAACAGTGGACTGTGCCTTTCAGAAAAATACCGTACTCTTCCGTGTATTAGATGAGGGTTTTTTACTCCAAAATAAAGTAAAAATGGGGGAGGGGATCGTCTTATACATGGGTAGAGCAGAAGGAGGGATGGGCGATTGGTCGCATCCGCGAGCAGGATCTAGTGATTGAGTGGGTGAATGGTGTCTGCTGCAAGGGTTGCTTTGGATTGGCTGCTGCTTTGTCAAATGGGTGGGTTATTAGCGGATGCGGCAAGGGCTGCTTTGGATTGGCTGCTGCTTTGTCAGGTCGGCGAGTTATTTGTGGATGTGGCAAGGGCTGCTTTGGATTGGCTGCTGCTTCGGCAATTTGGCTTCCTTGCTTGCGATTGTTAGCGTTTGCCAGTTGGGTGAGTGATATTCGGTTTGGCATCTCCGCCCACCCCAAAAAAACTTTGCTCAACAATCGTGAGCATACCCTGCCCTGCAAGCTCCACAACTCTGGGCAATCCTCCGCAAAAAAAAAAAACTCCACAACTCTGTACCATCTCCCCCCATTTTCTTAAATTTGAGCCCTCCAAAATAGAGGGCGTCTTATGCATGGGGGCATCTTATAGACAGAAAAGTATGGTAGATTGTTACGTCACCAAGGTGGTGCTGACGTCCCTCTTACACTAGGAAAACATCCCATTACTACAGCTCAACAAGAAAAATTAAAAGCATGTGGAGATCAAGGCAGATACTTACATGACATCGGGGCTATTTGCTGTGGTGACCAGCACATACATGTCAAAGACGATTTCAAGGTAATTTGAAAAATACGGCAAGCCTTCCACAGTCTTCAGATTCCTTGAAGAAAAAAGGAAAGGGAAACAGAGTCACAGAAGATGCCAACATGAATTTCAAGCAATGTGCTCAAGAGCCTGTAAGCTAAATAACATGGCTCAAGGGTGGTTTTTCAGATCCATTTTTGGCTCTTTTCCCACTGGTGTGCCACACGAGGTATCTTCTTCTTCTTTGGCAATCACTTGTAGCTGAGTAAGATTGTCTTCCATAAACACACTTTTAACAGTGAGTCCATAAGTGACTGTGGAGGCCAATTCTGGATCCACACGTCCTTCCACAGTGGGGACATAAGTTTCTGGGTGGGAGTTGATCACGGTGTGGATTTGCCAAGCGTGCCTTCCTCTTAGCACGTTTCTCCATTGCATCCTGAGTTCAAGTGTCTTCAAAGCCCATGACACCTTTGGTAAAGGCTGTTCTCCAACTGGAGCGCTCATAGGCCACTGTTTCCCAGTTGTCGGTGTTTATACTACATTTTTTTAGATTTGCCTTGAGACAGTCTTAAAACCTCTTTTGTTGACCACCATCATTACGCTTTCCATTTTTAAGTTTGGAATAGAGTAGTTGCTTTGACCGTGGAGCAAAGGAAACTAGACAAAATACACCTTCCTAAAAAACACCAAACCACCTTAACTTCTAGGCAGCAAAACTGAGGGTACCATTTTGCTGAATATTCTCAGGGCCGGTACAGGAGATTCTTGGTGGTGGTGGAGATATTTCCTGACATTCCCTTGCAGGTGAGGCAGCCTCTGGGTTCAGAGTAAGAGAGGGAGGAGGACGGTCCCCTTACCTGTCCCCAAACAGCTTCAAAGCCATGAGAGAAAACATCAGGACACTGAACATAAACAGCAGGAAGACGTAGGTGATCTCCGGGAGAGTGTTCCGGATGCTACGGAATGCTCTTCGGATCTGTCAAGAAGCAGGAGGCTTTCATTAGGAGGAGAAGCAGCAATGTTGATATTCTTTCCTCACCCAACTTCCACCTATAGAGATGGACCCACCAGTAAGAAGACCTGAATGCCCTATTATTTGTCTGGGTGCAAGAGCCAGGCACCCCTCCCCTGGTTCCAAAGCTCCAGAGTTTATCAGATGAATGCTCTCCTCGGTGTTCAAAAGAGCCATTTACCACAAAGACAACAAACATCAGAGCACCATACAGCTGGTCAAGACCCAGTTTTAGGCATGCTTGTTTAGACAACGTGAACATATGCCTCCTCCAGGACAAACTGAATCTCTGTGGTACATGCAGGTAAGGCACTGCAGGCTACAAGGGACATATCCCCGCCCCCCCAACTCATCCAAATAAATAATAATAATAATAATAATTAATAATATATTATATTATTATTATTATTATTATTATTATTATTATTATTATTATTATTATTATTTTATTATTTATTATTAATAATAATACCCCCCCAATCTGGCTGGGTCTCCCCAATCACTCTGGGCAGCTTCCAACAAAGTATTAAAATACAGTGGTCTATTAAACATTAAAAGCTTCCCTAAACATGGACCTGGGATCATTGTGGGATGCATAGAGGCCACCTGCCATTTGCTTCAAGTATAGCGAAACAGGTGTGATATGTAAACGGCACATCACATCCTCTTTCTCTAGCCTGGGCTGCCTCAGTTGTTGGACTCCTGACTCTCGTTAGCCCAAGTCATCACGGCTTACGGATGCTGAGACTCCCAGCTCCCATCGTCTTAAGCAGAGATGGCCGTATGCATCCCCTGAGAGTTTTTGTGCCACTCCCAGACCGCTTATCCTTTAAGTACCCAGTTGGATTACTAACTCCTGTTGCCGGTTCTCTGCTGTGATTCTGTGATGGTTTGGGCTGAGCGTGAACCAGGCTTTCAAACCAAACAGCTCTCCATCTAAACAGCACAAAACCCAAAGTTGAGGCAATGCTGCCTTCATGTGGCAACGGACCTGCCTTGTTTATCACATACCAATCAATCACAGGATTCAGGTATGAATCAGGCTGAAGGACCCAGAGGTACCTGGACTCTGTTAACATTGTCATCCCTGACCAGAGAGGGCCCAAACTGGATTCTGGTAGTGAGAACACATGTGAGCCCTTCGTGCATCTATGCGGCATAACTCAAACCAATCACTTCCACCCAGGAGCTCTGCATACTGCAGGAGTGCTGAAAACCTCAGTAGAATTGCATTTCCTTTTTTGCAAGAAGCCACAACGGTACATGCTTCAACCAATTTCAGTGCACTAGACTTGGCTTAGGGATGCGGGTGGCGCTGTGGGTTAAACCACAGAGTCAAGGACTTGCCGATCAGAAGGTCTGCGGTTCGAATCCCCGCGACAGGGTGAGCTCCAGTTGCTCAGTCCCTGCTCCTGCCAACCTAGCAGTTCAAAAGCACATCAAAGTGCAAGTAGATAAATAGGTACCCCTCCGCGGGAAGGTAAACGGCATTTAAGTGCGCTGTTCTGGTTCACCAGAAGCGGCTTAGTCATGCTGGCCACATGACCCAGAAGCTGCACGCCGGCTCCCTCGGCCAATAAAGTGAGATGAGCGCCGCAACCCCAGAGTCGGCCACAACTAGACCTAATGATCAGGGGACCCTTTACCTTAGACTTGGCTTATAACAGCCAACGATTAGCATTGCCAATTTCTTCAGCTCCCACTTTTGCATTAAACTGAAACAGTAGGAATTTGCTCTGAAAGCAGAGCTTTTCCAAACAGTGCCTTCCTGTTCCCTGGTATTTCAGCTGAGGTATCTCAGCTACAAATTATTGATTCAAATCCCAAGCAAAGGAGATGCAAAAAATGTAATTAAAGAAGAACTGTTCTTTCCACCCCGGTGCTGCCATCAGAAGCGACTCACCACCTTCAGAATCCACCACCTTCCTGGAATTGCAATAATTTGAAGCAGCATTGGATTCCCACCCCCATTCCCCAATTTTCAGGGACCCAGCCATGCCTTACCTCGTGTTTCCGCTTCCCCAAAGCTAGGCCAGGCTTAAGCCTGCCTGTTTGCATAGAGAAAAGAAAAAGCAGAAGATGATTTCAGAACAGAAAGCACTCTACAGCTGGATCTCTGGAGCAGGCAGGTGAGACAAAATTGAAGCAAGGCCCCTTCTTTTCAGTATATATGCACACCATACAGTTTAGAGTTGCTGGCTAATTTAACTAGGGGATCTCTTTGGGTCAGAACTGCTGGCGATGGAAACACTGGCCCCAAAGTCTTACCTGGCGACTTTCTGCAAAGTTTATTAAGAAGATGGGTCTCAAGGCCCTTGACCACCGGACGCCACGTATGCTTGAGATTCTAAGAGCTCCGAAGACAATCAGGTCAACCAAAGTCATCTGGGTAAGGGGAGAAGTGAGGAGAGAAGGAACCTCTGAAATTCAAGGAGCAGTGGTCCAATCCAATCAAACAAGATTGTAATTAGAGGAGCCCGTGGGAGGAATGAAGGGCTCTAGAAGCCAATTCTTACTTCTGTCTGCTACAAACGAACAGCCAGAGGAGATGTGGACTGGCTCCACTTATACAGAACAAAAGATGCTAGGTTTATTTATTTACAGTTGTACCTTGGTTTTTGAACAGCCTAGTACTTGAACGTTTTGGCTCCCGAATGATCGGAATCTGGAAGTGACTGTTCCGGTTTTCAAACGTTCTTTTGGAAGCCGAATGTCCGACAGGGCTTCCGCGGCTTCCCATTGGCTGCAGGAGCTTCCTACAGCCAATCAGAAGCCGCACTTTGGTTTTCCAACGTTTTGGAAGTCGAAGAGACTTCTGGAACGAATTCCATTTGACTTCCAAGGTACGACTGTGTTTATTAAAAATATTTATATACACCGCTGTATCATAAAAACATATTGCAGATGTTTACAGCGATGGACAATAAAATCAAGGTAAAAGCAAAATAAATTAAAAACAGAACATCATTTGACCATTGTGGGTGATGTATTTTTAATTGCCTGGTGGAATAGGAAAGTTTTCTGCAGCCATTTAAAAGTCGGCACAGATGGCGCCTGCTGAATCTCTATTGGCAGGGAGTTCCACAGGACTGGGCCAATGACACTAGAAGCTCAGTTTCTCGTTGTTGTCAAACGAGCCTCACTAACTCAGGGAATGACCACAGACACTCCTTCAAATGCTCTCAGCTGGAATATGAAGGTCCAGGAGATTCTTAAGGTACCCTGGACCCAAGTTTCTGCACTGAAATGTGGTTTTGGTGCAGGCATCATGGCTACGCAATACAGTGGTGCCTCGCAAGACGAAAAGAATCCGTTCCGCGAGTCTCTTCCTCTTGCGGTTTTTTTCGTCTTGCGAAGCAAGCCCATTAGCGGATTAGCGCTATTAGCGCTATTAGCGCTATTAGCGGTTTAGCGGCTATTAGCGGCTATTAAAGGCTTAAGGGATTAGCGGATTAGCTGCTAAAAGGCTATTAGCAGCTATTAAAGGCTTAAGGGATTAGCGGATTAGCTGCTAAAAGGCTATTAGCGGCTTACATCAGCTGATAAGCGGCTTAGATCAGCTGTTAAGCGGCTTAGGGGCTTGGGAAAAAGGGGGGGAGGGGAAAAAAACCCCAGGAATCGCAAGGCATTTTCGAAGCAAGCCCATAGCAAATTCGTCCTGCGAAGCACCTCCAAAACGGAAAACCCTTTCGTCTATCGAGTTTTCCGTCTTGCGAGGCATTCGTCTTGCGGGGCACCACTGTACTCTGGAGGAATATGAAATTGTACAAGCAGAATAGCGTAAGTTTAACAACATCTAGCAACACTGCAGGCTAGACTGAGCATGGCATTGCTACCTCAGGAGCAGCGGAAGGCGGTGCCATTCAGAAGAACAGTCCGCTAAGCTACTGCTCCTTCCAGGACTCGCAGAAGGAGCCATGAGCTACAACTGACCAGGATGGTTATCATGATGCAGATGTTCTTTGTATCCTTCCAGAACACGTCGCGAGGAGTGACTTGCGCAAAATGGAAGAGCCTTCCGAAGAAAACCAGAAGGCATAAGACTTCGGTCAGCGAGGTAACCTGTTGGAATGGAAAAATCAGCAGCTGAAAAGGAGATGGGCTTTTAACAAACAAAACAACTAGGCTGGAACAGACATGCTGGGTCTGAGAGAGGTTTGACTCAACAGTTTCCCCTTGGGAAAGTGGCAAACAGGAAACGATGGGGATCAGCCCAGTGGTTGTCTCCACAAGCCCACTGTCAAAAGCACACAGGTTCCTTTTACTGCTATTGCTAACCACTGGCAGTTGCAGTAGGACATGTCTAGCTACCGTATTTTTCGCCCCATAGGGCGCACCGGCCCATAGGACGCACCTAGTGGGGGGGGGGAATAAAGAAAATAAAATCCCCTCCCCCAAGCGCAGGGCTGGGGCCGGGGAAGCCATTGTCAGGGAGAACAGAGGCTGTACATATGGAAGCAGGTCAGAGGACAGAATTAACACAATTCCCATTTGGCAGGATTTTGTCACCTTGTTCCTTAAATAAAACTTGAGCAAGATACTTTCCTAAAATAGATCACATTAATACAAACTAATATGGAATTATGCAGATCGAGTGCTGCATTGTTTCCACACTGTTGGCCTTTTATAAGCTTCCGTGGGTAACACAATACAGTGGTACCTCAGGTTAAGAACTTAATTGGTTCTGGAGGTCTGTTCTTAACCTGAAACTGTTCTTAACCTGAAGCACCACTTTAGCTAATGGGGGCTCCCGCTGCTGCTGCACCGCCACTGCACGATTTCTGTTCTCATCCTGAAGCAAAGTTCTTAACCTGAGGTAATATTTGTGGGTTAGCGGAGTCTGTAACCTGAAGCGTATGTAAGCTGAAGCATATGTAACCCGAGGTACCACTGTATATGCAGACTTCGATGCAAAAGCAGGACATTTTAATTAGGTGGGAAGCTATTAAAGTTCACATGCATGATGAAGCATTTTGAGAATTAATTAACCCAGTGCAGAAGTCTGGATATTTTGCCCTGCATATTTTGCAGACGGTTTCCAGACAGGAGGGATTAAATGGTAGAAGGCTTGCCTAGGACAGTGGGGAAAAGGTTTTGAAAAGAGCCACCCAAATGATCCAATGGGGTGGAGCAACTCCTTTAGGAAGAAAGGTGGTGGCCTTTGGGACTTTTTAGTTTGGAGCAGGGTTTCCCAAACTTGGAACTCCAGTTGTTTTTAGGACTACAACTCCCATCATCCCTGCCCACTACTCTTGCTAGCTAGGGATGATGGGAGTTGTAGTCCCCCAAAAAAACACCGGAGACCCAAGTTGGGAAGCCCTAGTGGAGAAATGGGAGTGGGAGGTGACATGATAAGACGTTTATAAAATTGGGCATGGAATAGAAAAAGTGGGGAAAGTTCTCCTTCCTCTCTCATAACACTAAAACTCATGGGCAATCAGTAAAGCTGAAATGTCAGAAGATTCGGGACACATAAAAAAGTATTTCTTAATGCAGGGCCTTTTCAGTACTGGCCCCGACTTGATGGAGACTAGGGCCCTGCGGGACTTGACATCTTTCCACAGGGCCTGCAAGACAAGGCTGTTCCGCCTGGCCTTTGGTTTGGACTCAGTCTGACCCTTATGTTTCCCTACCCTTATGGTTTTGATCTATGGGCTACTTTTAAAATGAGGCTGCATTTTAAATTGCATTTTAAATTGGTGCCCCCCCCCCCCCCGCAATTATGTTTTTACTGTAATTTTACTGGTGTTAGCCGCCCTGAGCCCAGCTCTGGCCGGGGAGGTCAGGGTATAAATAAAATTTATTATTATTATTAAAGAGAGAGAGAGAGAGGGAAGTTTCTTATATGCAGAATTGTGCCGAAGTTAATCATTCTAGATTAAGGCACACACACATTTACACACACACACACACACACGCACACACACACACACACACACACACACACACACACACACACTTTATTGAGCCTCCAACATCAGGATGGAATTATTAGCCATCCCAATTTGCCTGAAAGGAGCGTCTCCACCCCCATCGTTCTACCTGGACACTGAGGTCCAGCGCCGAGGGCCTTCTGGCAGTTCCCTCACTGCGAGAAGCCAAGTTACAGGGAGCCAGGCAGAGGGCCTTCCTGGTAGTGGCGCCTTCCCTGTGGAACGCCCTCCCACCAGATGTCAAAGAGAACAACAACTACCAGACTTTTAGAAGACATCTGAAGGCAGCCCTGTTTAGGGAAGCTTTTAATGTTTGATGTATTATAGTATTTTAATATTTTTTTGGAAGCCGCCCAGAGTGGCTGGGGAAGCCCAGCCAGATGCGCGGGGTATAAATAATAAATTATTATTATTATTATGAAAGCTTACCAAGAAAGGCAGCAGGTACACAGCTGGCTCTTCAAACAGCACAAGGGCGAGGTCTACAAATATAAAGAAGTAGGTAGCTGCTTGCATAGTCCAGTGGTTATACAGATAGTAAAGTCTGGGAAGAGAAGTCGGAAAAGCAACTGAGAACCTTGATAGGAAAATGATCTCTAGCTCCAGCAAGCGCAGTTGTTGTGACGGCAACAGCAGGGAGAATATTTAAACCACCAGGACCTCCCTCTAAGATTTTATTATTCATTTATTTCTAAGCCCCTTTCCCCGAGGGTCCCAGGGCTGGTTACTGCATCGAAACACAATATTTGAAATGATTGAATAAAACTTGCAGTCACTGAAAACAAGCTGGGGCTTTAAAACATACAAGGATCAAAAGTTGCTGGCAAACTGTAAAGCGCAGCCCTAGAAACTAACACATTATACTACCCATTTATAAATCTCAGGGGTTTTTTGGTTTCTCAGCATTCCTGAGCAATGCTGGGTATTTTCTGCTATATTTTGGAAAGTAATTATCATTGTTGACTGGAAACTCCTTATAGACTTTTCGTGTGAAAAAGAAAATGAACTTGTGATATCTGGATTTGAGGATTGAAGAAAATACTGGTTTATAGAAAGTGGAATTATTGGGTATTATCCTGGAGTGGATGTTGGGAATAATTTTCTATATATAGCTGACAGACGAAGAATCAGAAATGATACTCTTTTCTCTTCCCCCCCTTTTTCCCTTTCTTTCCCCTTTTTACTTTTCCTCTTTTGAGTTTGTGTTTTTATTTAGATTCATTTCTTGGGTAATTTGACATCCACCTTTGAGCTCTTTTTTTTTAACTTTAATAAAATCTATTGGAGAAATAAAGGAAGTTATGCTTTATGTCTGCTTGCTGTGCCATTGGACACCACATAAGATACTGTGTCCAAATTTTGCATGATGGTTTCTGAGCTCAAAGAGCCACTTTTCTTCTATGCTTGGATACAATTGAATGCCGTTTTGAATCAGGACGGCGGGCCTAACCTTTCAAAAGTACACTGAATTTTATCCAACCAATGTCAACACGGCACTTCTGTTTGTTTCTGAAAATTCTTGAGCAGTGCTAGGAACAAGGCTGCTAGAGGAATCATAAAGCCTCATTCTGGAGAAAACCAACAATGAGACGAATCTTCAGTATCAACCTTGCTCAAAAACAGCATCAAGCCATATTAGCCACATTTGTGCCAGAACCCCAAAAATACACTTTTTGAGACAACCACAGCACCACAGGCCTCATCTTCATTCCATGTAGTTTGTACAGTGGTACCTCGGGTTAAGAACTTAATTCATTCTGGAGGTCTGTTCTTAACCTGAAACTGTTCTTAACCTGAGGTACCACTTTAGCTAATGGGGCCTCCTGTTGCCGCCACACTGCTGACGTGCAAATTCTGTTTTCATCCTGAGGTAAAATTCTTAACCCGAGGTACTATTTCTGGGTTAGCAGAGTCTGTAACCTGAAACGTCGTCTGTAACCTGAAGCGTCTGTAACCCGAGGTACCACTGTACCACCATGACCTGGCTTTTTTAGGGCAATGGCCGATTTCGGGACAGGAAGTGGCTCCATCCTCCTGCAGCACCCTAAAAGCCAAGGAACTGACGTGCCACCCACAAGCTCACCTGCCGCCCAGAATCCCAACCCCCGCATAGCAGCCACCGTGCCACACTTAAGACTCCCATGCTGCCCTACAGACTGCCCCCCCATCCGGTGCAGACCACCCCCCGCCCCTGGCTACCTACGCTACTGCGCAAGGTTTAATATTACATTTCCAAGCACAATTCAAAGTGTTGGTGCTGACCTTCAAATCCCTAAACGGCCTCGGTCCAGTATACCTGAAAGAGCATCTCCACCCCCATCGTTCTGCCCAGACACTGAGGTCCAGCGCCGAGGGCCTTCTGGCAGTTCCCTCACTGCGAGAAGCCAAGTTACAGGGAACCAGGGAGAGGGCCTTCTTGGTAGTGGCACCCGCCCTGCGGAACGCCCTCCCACCAGATGTCAAAGAGAAAAATAACTACCAGACTTTTAGAAGACACCTGAAGGCAGCTTTTTAATGTTTAATAGACTATTGTATTTTAATATTTTGTTAGAAGTCGTCCAGAGTGGCTGGGGAAACCCAGCCAGATGGGTGGGGTATCAATAATAAAATTATTATTATTATTATTATTATTATTATTATTATTATTATTATTTAATATCAAACACAACACGCACACACCCAGCCTAGAAAATAAATGAAGCCAAGGCACTCTCACATTTCAGCAACCTTACACACTTTTTGCAGCGTGCATCAGAGTGTTCAGCAGGCCCCCAAACCATGCACTTACCTGACTGCCCGTGGAGAGGTATCAAAGGGGATGTTCCTATTGTACTGGGCATCATACACATACGCTGCTGCCAGGAGAAGACTCTGCTGTAAAGAGGGAATACATTTTCAACACGGCTGCACTTTGACTGCTCTACACTCAGACTTAATTCACAAGCTGCTGCCCAATTCTTTGTTGAGCTGGTTAAGAAGGGGAAAGCCAGATGACTTCATAGATGGACTTGCTCAAAACAAGGTTTGACAGCCTAAATCCTATGCTTTTAATTTCGCTGCCAAGGATGGGATTTTGAACCTCTGTTTATCCCACATGCATGAGCACCTGGAGGAATTAATATATTCTCTCCTACCCATAACCAAAGGTTATAAGTGGCTACTAGTCATTGTGGCTATGCTTGGCTTCCACTGTCGGGGGCAGCCATGTCCTGAATGTCAGTTGCTAAAAACAGGGAGAGCTCTCTTGTGACTAGATGAGCCACTGGCCTGATTCTGCAGGCTCTCCTTATGTTCTTACCAGCAGAACTGATCTGGTGTTAGTGCTGTGCTGAACTCACCATTCCCTAGTAAGCAACAGCATCCCACCTTCTGGGATGTTAGCATGGCACCTGCGCATGCCCGTCTCTGACCAGCCACTTAGGTCTGTCTGTTTTCTTCAACTGGAATAATGCCTCCTGCTTGCCTGCATGGAGTATTTTCAAAGAGATGCAGGCACATGTTCCATGTGGAACAGAAACCTATAGCTTTCATGTGGCTGGAATGTAAGGTAAAGGTAAAGGGACCCCTGACCATTAGGTCCAGTCGTGGACAACTCTGGGGTTGCAGCGCTCATCTCGCTTTATTGGCCGAGGGAGCCGGCGTACAGCTTCCGGGTCATGTGGCCAGCATGACTAAGCTGTTTCTGGCGAACCAGAGCAGCACACCGAAATGCCATTTACCTTCCTGCTGGAGTGGTACCTATTTATCTACTTGCACTTGGACGTGCTTTTGAACTGCTATGTTGGCAGGAGCTGGGACCGAACAACGGGAACTCACCCTGTCACGGGGATTCAAACCGCCGACCTTCTGATCGACAAGTCCTAGGCTCTGTGGTTTAACCCACAGCGCCACCCGCATCCCTGGCTGGAATGTAGCCAATTGTAAGTCCTTATACAACAGCACATAGAAATTGTATGTCCTTATACAACAGTGCATAGAAAGGATTTTGCTAACATGCTCAGTACTCCCACTGCTTAAAGACTAATTTGCAAGCCAGTATACACAGGGTCTGGCTGCAGGGCTATAGGACAAGAGAAAAGATCTCCAGCCTTTTAGTAGTCCACAATGTGTGCGCACACACAGCCTGGCATTGTTTGCCACGTCACTCGGATCACGGCCTGCAGACCACTGCAGAGTAAGACATTGAGTGGCAGAATGTACGTCCATCTGTCAGCAAGAGCTATGCAATTCAGAACGCTGTCAAAGGTTTAGTTCAAGTGGACTGTTTGGCTATTAAAATGCAATGGTTAACTGTTTAAAAATTTTAAGTAGTAGCCGTCTCACAAGAAACAGCTTGTTCCAAGCATAACAGATTACTTGATTACGGCTCTTCTGACTAAGATCAAAGGGGGCAGGGGGAATCCAGTATGTTGTACACCTTAAAAGAAATCTAGTACATTGTACACCTTAAAAGAAGATGGGCAATTTTGCTTTCCATAATACCAAACGACAATCTGCTTCCTCCACAACCCTCTCACTGGTCTCCCCGTATCCTTTGGCAATGACGCTTATAATTTGAGCACAACTTCCACAGAGAAGAGCTTTGGCTACATGTCAAGCCAGACAATGAGGTTGCTCTGGGCTTGCAACATTGTGAAGGCCAAGCACTCCAAAATACTTGCTCTGAGACAAGCCACAGTCGAGTCGGATAGAGACTTCAGCATTGTTGCAACAAAAGTGACATTTCGTATGTCCCAATGTGACCCCGAATGTTGGCGGGCTGAACTAAAACAAGTCCCACAGTGTCCCTACTTAGGTTACAAAGCTGCCCATTCTTGCACAGATAATTTTTTTAAACACTCCTTTAAAGCCAAGCCGTGAAGCCCCGCCCCCCTTTAAAGAAAGCTCATTTTGATCTCCAGTGTGGCAAATATCAAAGTCAGGGGTCCACTGCAACATTCGTCATTGCAATGAGTGCTCCCCTCTGGCAGGAATAATGAATGCCATCCTTTCTCCTAAAGTTGGAGCTGGTGGTATCCTCCTTACAGGTGTGTCATGCCTCTGACGCAATGTGCAACACCCAGATGCCCCAGCCACCCTCTGAAGTTTGCAGAGGACAAGTGGGCAGGACTCTGGGACCATCCAGCAGTTGCACTACCCTTCTGGGGCCTCTTGTGAAAAGTTTATTGGAGTAGAGCCATAGCTGAATAGTAGAGCATCTGTTTTGCATGCAAAACGCCCCAAGTGTGATCTCCAGCATCTTCAAGAAGGTCTGTGAGAGACCACTGCCAGGAACCATAGAGACTTGTGGCCAGGCAGTGTAGAGAGTTCTAAGCTAGATGGACCAATGGTCTGACTCCATATAAGGCAGTCCCCTATCTTCCTTTAAAAAAGGGTAAAAGGTAAAGGTAAAGGACCCAGACAGTTAAGTCCAGTCAAAGGGGTTGTGGCGTTCATCTTGCTTTCAGGCTGAGGGAGCCAGCGTCTGTCCACAGGCAGCTTTTCCAGGTCATGTGGCCAGCAGGACTAAACCGCTGCTGGCACAAAGGGGACACTGTGATGGAAACCAGAGGGCACAGAAATGCCTTTTACCTTCCTGCCACAGCGGTACCTATTTATCTACTTGCACTGGCGTGCTTTCAAACTGCTAGGTTGGCAGGAGCTGGGACACAGAAATGGAAGCTCACCCTGTCACACCAATCTGAACTGCCGACCTTCCGATTGGCAAACCCAAGAGGCTCAGTGGTTTAGACCACACCCACCACCTATAAGCACCTCACACATGCAACACCACTGTGGGAATCTCCCCCCTCCACACACCCTAAGAGGCTTCTGCTCCATGAATTTGTCTAATCCTTCTTTAAAGCGATCCTCTCGGCTTCTTCCCAACACACAGGGACATCATTGTGTGCTTGAATAATAATAATAAAATAATAATAATAATAATAATAATAATAATAATAATTTATTATTTGTACCCCGCCTATCTGGCTGGGTTTCCCCAGCCACTCTGGGTGGCTTCCACAGAGACCAAAAATACACTAAAATGTCACACATTAAAAACTTCCCTGAACAGGGCTGCCTTCAGATGTCTTCCGAATGTCAGGTAGTTGTTTATCGCTTTGACATCTGATGGGAGGGTGTTCCACAGGGCGGGTACCACTACCGAGAAGGCCCTCTGCCTGGTTCCCTGCAGCTTTGCTTCTCGCAATGAGGGAACCGCCAGAAGGCCCTCGGCGCTGGACCTCAGTGTCTGGGCAGAACGATGGGGGTGGAGACGCTCCTTCAGGTATACTGGGTCACACAAGCACGATGGCTCCACAACGTTGGGCACAACCTGGTGCATCTGCTCTAAACTAAAAAGCAGGTAGACTTTAAAGACATTTATTTAAACTAAAAAGCTGCACGGGCTACAGCCTTTCTCCATAGTGGAGCTGCTCCAGCCCTTTGATCCAGCTGGCATGATCCTGCCTCGGCTGAAGTTACAGCTTCCCCCTAAGATTTTATTAAGGATGGGGTGCATCTAACAAGCACCTCTGAAACCTGGTAAGGGAAGCCCCAAGTAGGCTCTCCTTGCAAGGGTTTGTGGAAAACAACCTTGCTTTCTCCATCAAGAGGGACACCTCAAGTCACAGGAGAAACTGCTTTGCCAGAGTCCTCTTCTGTGTGAGAGTATTCATCCTTCGGATGCCTGTTGCTGGAAACTGCAGGAAGGGAGATGCACCTGTCTTCAGTTCCTGCTTTCAGGTTTCCCATGGGCATCTGGCTGACTACAGAGAGGACAGGATCCTGGCCTGAACCAGCAGGGATGCTCTTATGTTCATTTTGATAACAGTAAGGATATGACCAAGAAGCCAATCTAGTTGATCTAAATTCATAGTTTCCTCTTTCGAGCAGAACTTGGGCACAGCCCAAGTACAGTGGTACCTCGGGTTAAGTACTTAATTCGTTCCGGAGGTCCGTACTTAACCTGAAACTGTTCTTAACCTGAAGCACCACTTTAGCTAATGGGGTCTCCCGCCTCCGCCGCGCGATTTCTGTTCTCATCCTGAAGCAAAGTTCTTAACCCGAGGTAGTATTTCTGGGTTAGCGGAGTCTGTAACCTGAAGCGTATGTAACCTGAAGTGTATGTAACCCGAGGTACCACTGTATGTCAAGCAAAATGGGGTTGGAAATCTAATGCATTGATCACCATTAAATAATGTGAGAAGAGGAACACCTATTGCCTTTATGAATCAAGTCTGTCCATCAGCTGTTGGGAATGGCTGTGGCTCAGTGGCAGTTTTGCAGGTAGAAGTTCCCAATGTTCAACCCCAGACATCTCCAGCGAGGGCTGAGAATGTTCCCCCATATGAAACCCCAGATAGCAGCCCCCCCATCCAGTGCAGACAATATTGAGCTGGATGAACAGATGGGCCAATGGTCTGACTCTCTATAATGAAGCTACCATGGCTGTGCGCACAAGCTCAATTACTCTGCAGCCATACTCTGGTTTGGGAAGCAGTGCATGCACGACGTTAGCCACAATCCAATTCCGTCCGCTTGTTTCTTATGAACTTTTGCATTCCCGCCCCACTTAAAAGACCCAGTTTTGATCCAAACTGAGAAAAAGAACAACCTAACTGCATTTCCAGTAGCGATGTTTGGAAGTGAGAGCTGGACCATAAAGAAAGCTGATCGCCGAAGAATTTATGCTTTTGAATTATGGTGCTGGAGGAGACTCTTGAGAGTCCCATGGACTGCAAGAAGGTCAAACCTATCCATTCTGAAGGAAATCAGCCCTGAGTGCTCACTGGAAGGACAGATCCTGAAGCTGAGGCTCCAATACTTTGGCCACCTCATGAGAAGAGAAGTCTCCCTGGAAAAGACCCTGATGTTGGGAAAGATGGAGGGCACAAGGAGAAGGGGACGACAGAGGACGAGATGGTTGGATAGTGTTCTCAAAGCTACCAGCATGAGTTTGACCAAACTGCGGAAGGCAGTGGAAGACAGGAGTGCCTGGCGTGCTCTGGTCCAGGGGGTCACGAAGAGTCGGACACGACTAAACGACTAAACAACAAACAACAACAAACTGCATTTCCAGCCCATAATATGCACTGTACACAGCCTCTGAAACAGAACTGCCATCCTAAGTTGGACTGTGATGGGAAAATCAGAGGCCAGATTGCCTTCTGGGCTGGACTCTGGATGGGTGTCGATAAGGCACCAGTCATCCCAGCAAGACACACCTTTGCTTGCAGGATACCGCAGGTACCCCTTGAATTGCTCCACCCCAGGCAGCAGCTGCTGTGTCTCTGCCTGTATAACGGATCTCGCCTTTGCCAAGGAATGCGACGAAAACGCCTCGCTCAGCTTTTTGCTTTTTTTTTTAAAGGCTCTCGGCACATTGGCCGAGAAGCAGCAGCCAGGCCAGCAGAGCAACCGTCTCTGCCAACCTTTTAAGTTTGCACGCGTGCCTTCCTGCCCACCCAAACGCCCCTTTACGCAGGAGAAGCTTTTGTACGCCATGGAGCTGAAGGAAAGTTGCTGAAGATGCCACACAACTAGCTGTCCAGAGGCACAGCTGCAGAAGTGGGCAAACTCTTCCCCTTAACTCACGCGACACCCCAAGAAAAATAGCGACTTGCTAGAGCAGCTGGTGTTTGGTGCAAGCAGGCGCGATGCAAAGGAATCTCTCGTTTCCAAAAAGTGGGGGCCCGTGGAAACATTTGCAGTAGCAAAGCAGCCATGGGGGAAAGGGGGAGAGAGAGTTGCGCAGGCTTGGGCTGGGCCTGCAGGGGGACCAGCAGAGCAACGTGGAAGATGCAGCCCCTCCAAGCGGAGACCTCCCCTCTCCTCCCCTCGCCACGGTCGCGCAAGAACCAGTCTTGGGCGGGTCACCTCCTCCTGCGCCGAGTCTCCCATCGCGGCGTCGGGCGCGGCTCCGGCTAAGCTGCGCGGCGGTTGCGCGGCTGCGGAGTCTGGTTGCTCCTGCACTCCGGGCGGTTGCGGGATCCCGACTCGACTCCGGCCCGCAGACTCCATCCCCGAAGCTGCAGCGGCGCCGAGGACGCTTTAATCCCCAGCTGCACGTGACTCCGGGCAGCGGAAACGACTCCCAGCCCCGGAGAAGGATGGATGAGCGAGCGGGCGCTGCGCGAAGCGCCTTGATTCCGCGCTCGCCGTGGCGCAGCAAAACTTTGGGGTTCCTCCACCTCCCCGCCCCCGCTGCAAAGGAGGCCGGCGAGAATCTGGATCCGCCCTGTGGGTTGCCTCGGAAAGGAAGCCCGGCTGAGTTTATTGGGGTTTGTAAAGGGGCGTCCCCATAAAGAAGGCTGATCGCCGAAGAACTGATGCTTTTGAATTATGGTGTTGGAGGAGACTCTTGAGAGTCCCATGGACTGCAAGAAGATCAACCCTATCCATTCTGAAGGAAATCAGCCCTGAGTGCTCACTGGAGGGACAGATCGTGAAGCTGAGGCTCCATGAGAAGAGAAGACTCCCTGGAAAAGACCCTGATGTTGGGAAAGATTGAGGGCACAAGGAGAAGGGGACGGCAGAGGAGGAGATGGTTGGACAGTGTTCTCGAAGCGACCAGCATGAGTTTGACCAAACTGTGGGAGGCAGTGGAAGACAGGAGTGCCTGGCGTGCTCTGGTCCAGGGGGTCACGAAGAGTCGGACACGACTAAACGACTAAACAATAACAAAGGGGCATCGTAGGATTTCAAAAGCGCCCCCATCCTCTGCACGTTTAACTCGCCACCTCGCTACACCCTTGTGGGAAAGCAAGTCCCTGTTTTCAAGGAACACATAGGAAGCTGCCTTAGTACTCAAGTCAGCCCATTGGTCTATGAGTGTTGTCTACACTGACTGGCAGCCGCTCGCCAGGGTTTCAGGTAGGAGCCTTTCCCAACCCCACGTGGAGATGCCAGCGGGGATTGAACCTGTGCAGGGAAGACACTCTGTCAGGGAGGTATGGCGTTGCTGGACTCCATCTCCCACCATTTGTGTACCTTGGACTGAGCTTAGTAGCGGATTGGCAGCCACGTGCTTTAAATGCATCAGGAGTTTCAATGCTATCGTTTGCAGATTAGACGGAGTGCATTTTTGTAAATCACCATATTAAGTATGCAATTATCAAGGTCTGCACTTTTCTGCATTTCATTTCTTTCTGGCAACACTTGACAATCCTCTCCGAAGAAGGAGAAGAAGAAGAAGATATGTGGACCTACAAATAGGGATAACACTAAATGCATTAGATGAAGAGGGCTGTAATCCATGGAAGTTTAATGCCACAATAAATCCATTTGTTTCCAAGATGCCACAAGACTCTGGCATCTCACAATATATGCATGTTTCCATTTTTATGACGTGTCTGATTGCAGCCACACTTCTCTGTTCCTCCCCCCCCCCCGTCACAGCTACAAGTGCTACAAAGCTAAAAGAAATGTTAAGTATCCAAATAAGGAATGGACAATTCATTTATAACGCTGAATTTCCCACCAACTAACTCCAAAGGGTCTCACCGCAACTTACGAATAACATACAGATTTAAAAACAACAAAACAACTGGAAACAGAAATGACAAAACCAGGGTTGCTGCATTTAATGGGGTTGGCTTAATTCTGGGGTGGAGAACCTTTGGCCCCTAATATGTTGCAGAACTACACTTCCCATCATCCCCAGCGATTGGTCATGCTGGCTGTGACTGATGGGAGTTGTAAGGTTTCCTCTCCCATTTTTTCAGAAAAAAAGAAATAACGAAAAAATAGTTTTTTAAAGGTAAATTGTCATGATTGCCAATAAAGAGGTATAGAATACAGCTAAGTGATTTACTAAATCAACAATAAAACATACCAGGAAGGAAAGGATCTGTGGTCTATAATTACAAAGGGTTCCATGATCTAAATCAAAACCACTGCAATTTTTTATTTTAAAAAGAAGATAAGCTTTTCCAAAACCTATAATTGTGTCTTGGACTGCTATCAAAAGATGCAAAATCAATTCCTTGTTTTTTCCTGGTCTTGATTCGAATCTGCAAACAAATCCAAGATCCAGACAAGGGATGGGATGAATTGCTTGTCCAGTTATTAATGAGATGTCAGAAAATACTTTTGTCCTCAATCAGTTTACCTTGGGCAGTTCCATCACTTGTGCTGGTAGGTCCCAGCATCCTGGCAGCCCTTCCAGCCTAAGTGTGAAGCACCTCCATGTACACAAGGAATGAATCATTGTGTTATGTACCAACTATGTGCTATTTTCAGGGAGAGTTCCCTCTTCGAGCCAAAACAGATGTATATGGGACCTTGGACCAGACCCCCCCCCCCCAATCTTCATCTTCTGTCTGAACTCCCCAGTTATGTTCCCACCAGGTCTTATGATTTTGATTTGCAGTAAAAGTAGCATTTGACAAAAATGTCATACAGCAGTGAAACTAACCCATTGATGGGACCCGAGGAACCCATAATAATTTCAGAATTGTACTTCAGCAACATCTGGAGGACCATCCCTGAGTTAATTTGCTTATGGCCATAATCCTCACCCCACTTACCTAGGAGTAAGTCACATTAAACTCAGTGGTAAATACAGTTAGGATTACACTGCAAAGACAAGGTGTTCCAGTATATTAGACAGATTTTTATTTTATTTTAAAAATACTTTTAATACTCATAAAACGTGCAGATGACAATCACCATCCTAAAAGATGTGTTCCCTTTTGCCTTTCATATGTATGTTTGTACAAATGACTTCAGAACAGAGCAGGCACAGGCAAACTTGGCCCTCCAGATGTTTTGGGACTACAGCTCCCATGATCCCTAGCTAGCAGGACCAGTGGTCAGGGATGATGGGAATTGTAGTCCCAAAACATCTGGAGGGCTGAGTTTGCCTTTGCCTGGAACAGAGCCTATGCAGGCACAGATGTGCGCCTACAGATGTTTCATGTTACCTGGAACCCTGATTGAGTTCTCAAATGCATGAGAGCCAATTATTAAGACAGCAGGCCCATTGGCAGAGCAACTCTGTGTTACAAAGATGTCTGCAACTGTAACATGAACCCTGCCACGTGGGAATCCCTTTCAGATGACGGTAGTGCCTTGAGACAGTTAAGTCATGTATCCATAGCAGTGATCCTAGGAGGAAAGACCTCTGGGAAGAACATAGAGAGAAGAAACGCCATGATGCATCTGGCCCAGCTGCAACAAAACATGTCTCTACAGCCACAGCAGGTGCTGTAAATCTCCGATGGTTTGATTTCACCCCCAAAGGAGCAGTCCTCTATTGTCTCCTGAGACAGGCGGCTGCCAACCAACCAACTGAAGTGAAGTGCCAATGGAATCTGTGGAAGAAGACCTTTACTTAAGGCCCATTGATTTCATCGAAAACTAGATTCAACTAAGTTAAACTAGATCCACTGATCAAGCGAGAGTGAGTGACGCTTCTTGGATGGTGTGCTGAATGCACTGGCATCCGGAAACATAGGAAACTGCCTTCCACTTATAACTTATAGTTTTCTATGCCGCAGCGACTATCCAGAATTTCAGGCAGGAGTCTCTCACAAGAAGATGCCAGGGACTGAATCTGGGACCTTGTGCATGCAAAGCAGATGTTCTTTGGCTACGCCCAGCGGGTTCACCATCCCTGTTGTAGACAATTCTGAGCCAGATGCACAGATGGTCCGATCTGGAATAGGCAGTCTCCTATGTGCTCTGAGGGCTGGTTAACTTTACGGTAAAGGACTGGAAAATTACGGGAGGCAGGCTGTATGCCAGGACTGGGATTTTTTCAGCCAAGGTGGCTGCCCAGAAGTATTTTATTTAGAGTTTCATTCCTACTTTACATACGCAATGTGCATAATGCTCTTTTCTTGTGGCCTGGATGGTTTCATTGACTAAATGGCTGCGCATCTGGCCATTCTCAAAGCAGCGGCTACAGCGGAGGGTTGAAAAGTTCGCTGCTTTCATGGGCTGTGGCTGCAGCTCGCTGGTTTGTTCGTCTGCCAGCGGTGAAATCTGGCATGCAGGAAAAGGAAGTTTGGCATTAAAGTCAGCTTAATATTGTTTCTCTAAGCAGTGCCTCAGAAATGCTGAGGAAGCATTTCTCTGTCCAGGGACGTACAGAGGAGAGGGGTTTGCATACAAAGAGCACAATCAAGTTCATTCAACTGTATTTAACTATTAGATTACTGTAGGCACACTCCTGTTCTTATTAGCTTTCAGCTGAACAAAGAGTTCTGGGGCACCTTCAAGGTTAAAAATTAATTGCAGCCCAGGCTTTGGTGGGCTAGAGTCCATTCTGTCAAATACATGAGGTATTATTCTCAGTTGACAGATTTCTACACACAGACACAAACACACACAAATACACACGTGGATAGGAGAGGAAATGAACAAAGCAGAGCTTGGTGGCCGGCACTACAAGACATAAGGTGCAATCCTATGCTTGTCTATTTGGAAGAAAGTGTACATAGGATTGCAGGCTTAGACGAGCCCTGCTACTATGCAGAGTCAAATGAAAATACAGTCCAGTGCAAGTGGTAAAAGGTCTGCTAAGGTGGGAGGTAATGAACTGGCAAAACAGGTTTCTGAACAGCTTGCATTGTGGTCCCCAACATTTTTTGGGCCTGGGAAGCATGTTTGGAAATCTATCCCATTTGTAGAAGCAAATTCACAGAAGGGGAAGAAATAAATGATGCCTGGAATCCCACCTATAGGCAAAATAGCAACCCGCCCCCGCCACACAATGAAGAGGAGGAGGAGAAGGAGGAGAACACTCCGCCCCAAAGGGAAAATACAGTGGTACCTCTGGTTGCAAACGGGATCCATTCCGGAGGCCCGTTTGCAACATGAAAAGCCTGCAACCTGAAGCGCCGTATCTGCGCAGGTGCGCGGCGTGATTTGGTGCTTGTGCGCATGCACGAGCAGCAAAACACAGAAGTAACCCTTTCCAGTACTTCCAGGTCGCCGGAGACGCAACCTGAAAAAACGTAACATGAAGCAAACATAACATGAGGTATGACTGTAGTCCCTGCCAACTAAACAACCCAAACAAAACCGCAGGTAAAACACCCCAAACCAAGAAAAACAAAAAGCAGGCAAAACACACACTAGCAAATATAAACACAGGGAATGTATGCTCATGTGGAGCCCAGAGAAATTCTGGGAAAGGAAGGTTAAGAGTATAAAGTGATTGGATGCCTGCACTTTGCTTTTGATTCTGCCCAGGGCCACTCACGGTGGGTGGGGGGAGAGCTTTACAAAACTCCACAGTTCGGTGGTGTTTGAGAGTGTCTTGTTGAAGACCCCAGGGGAACATTAACACCCAAGGAGTGGGAATGTAAGCTGGCTGCGGATCTGCAGTGGAGAGCAGAGTTTTGTCTGTTTGTGAATATATTGTTGGGGACAGTAGGATCCTATTGCATCTGCTGCATCTTTCGGTTGTCATGATTTGCATGACTGGCCCAGGTGTGGAGTGGTTGGCTGAGACAGATTATAATGGGGGGTGGGGACAGGAGGATGACAGGCAGGGACTGAGACTGGAGAATAGAGGCTGGAGGAGGTGGGTAGTCTCCCGTCCCAGGATATGGCTGCCCTGGCTAGGGAAGCAGGACTTCTCTCAGGAAAAGGAGTGCAGCAATGAAATCCAGGTAGGACATCAGCCCAAAGGTAGGGTCTTCTCCATTGTGAAGAGCAGCTGCCACCAGCTTTGATGGGTGTGTCATCTGTGCCCTTTCTTGGACAGGCACAGCTTGGCCACTGGGGATCATGGGATGGTAACCTTATGTTTAGACTACTGTAATGTGCTCTACGTGGGGCTTCCCTTACAGTTGGTCCAGAGGCTTGAGCTGGTGGCCCAGGTAGTGAATAGTGCCTCTTACCAGTGCTAAGGGATTGACACCGGTTGCCTACCAGCCCCTAAGTTGGTTTGGAGGTATTGCTATTGGCATATAAAGCCCCAGACAACAGTGAGGCTGAGCCCCAACTACTAGTGTTGAGTCTTGGTGTGTCGTGTGTGTCTCGCTCTCTTCCCCTGCTTATTGCCTAGGTTAAAGTGAACAATACAGGGAGTAAAGATGGCTAAAGGTGACCCAAAGAAGCTGAAGGGGAAGATGTCTGCTTATGCCTTCTTTGTTTAGACCTCCTGTGAAGAACACAAGAAGAGGAACCCAGAAGTTTCCATCAGCTTTGCAGAGTTCTCCAAAAAGTGCTCAGAGAGGCAGAAGACCGTGTCAAGAAAAGAGAAGGGGGAATTTGGTGAGATGGCTAAAGCTGTTAAAAGTGTGGTATGATAGAGAAATGAAGGATTACAGACCAGCAAAGGGTGGATAAGACGGAGAAGAAGGACCCCAATGTCCCCAAATGGCCACCGTCTGGATTCTTCCTGTTCTGTTCAGAATTCCATCCCAAGATCAAATCCACTAATCTGGCATCTCCATTGGAGACTTGGCAAAGAAATGTGGAACAACCTCAGAGATGTGGAAAAACAGCCTTACAACAACAAGGCTGCAAAACTGAAGAAGTATGAGAAGGATGTAGCTGACTACACATCTAAAGGCAAGTTTGATGGTGCAATGAGTCCCGTGGCAAAGATGCTGTTGCAGCTTGGAAAAAGGTAGAAGAGGAGGAGGCTGACAAAGAATATGAGGAGGAGGAAGATGAGGAGGACAACGACAATGAATAAGAAACTGTATAATACTTGTCTCCATGTGAATACCATAGAGTTGGGAAACACCATTTGGAAAAACAAACAGGCACCTGTTGCTTTAAGAAGATGGTGTCTTATTTGCCCTTTTTGGAAGCGAAAATGTGCTTGTGTGAATGTCCCTGTTAAGTACTTATTTCCGTGTTTGTGCAATGTGTGTGTGTGTGTGTGTATCCTGAGAATTGCTTCTTTGCCATGTTATTACTGAATAATTAACAAAGAGATTACATGCATTGAATAATACAAATGATGTAGACAAATTTGTTGAAATATGGCATCTGTAAAATACTTTGCTGATAACCCTGAAGAATGGCAACCACTGAAATCACAGATCGGACTTTGGCAAACTCAAGTAGACTGATCTGTCCTGGAGGAGTGTAAATTGGGATTTTGCTTTTGCACCCACCCCTTTTTTTGTAATTGTTGTTATATACTGGAAATCAATAAAACTGTATTTATAAAAGAATGAGAAAACAGCGTTCAAGGGGAAGATCGGCATGGCCTTAACTAGATATATTACAGCACTTTATAATATAAAAAACATAAAACTAAGCAATAAAATCATAAAAGATTAAATGCAAGTAAAAAAGCAAATATATTTAAAATAAAAAACATTACTACTACTAAGTCTTTTATGTTTGGGGGGGTTGTGGCAGTATATAGCTATGTTTTATGGTTACATGATGTATTGCATTCATCAACCTTTGCAATAGCAAGTAATGACTGAAAAACGGCAAATATCTGTACTGCTGAACACATTGTTATTAATCTGTACCTATGTATTATTACTGAAAACAAACAAAAATATACAAAAACAAACAATCATGACTACTTCTATCTAGTACTTTCTTCTTCAGCGTAATGGCACCTTATTAGGGCAGGAAATCGAAAAGCTCTTTCGATGGCGCGAGCCTCCGCTTAACTCCGAAGGCAGCCTACTGAATTTCAGCCTGATCCGCTGTCGAGGAAAAGCGCTCACAGCACAGCATCGCAGCCCCCAGTGTGCCTGCCTACGCTTGACCGCTAGTGGCCGCTGCTCCGAAGAAAAGCCCGTTTTCCTCCCCTTTCCCTTTGGCGAGGCGACAGGGGAAGCAGTTTGGCCCTCCGTGGGCACCGTAGAACGGTGGGAAATATGGCGCTGAGCTCGGAGCCGCTCTCGGAGCGCTCCGTGAAGCTGGCGGTGCTGCTGGCCTTCGCTTCGGGGGTGCTGGTGGGCTGGCAGGCGAACAGGGCGCGCAGGCGCTACCTCGACTGGCGGAAGAAGCGGCTGCAGGACCAGCTGGCGGCCACGCAGAAGAAGCTGGACCTGGCGTAAGGCAGGTGAGGACGTCGCGGGATGGTGGCCGGGAAGGGTCATGCCCCTCTGCATGGCTTCTTGAGGGGGTGGTGGCCGGGAAGGGTCATGCCCCTCTGCATGGCTTCTTGAGGGAGTGGTGGCCGGGAAGGGTCATGCCCTTCCGGTGGCTTTTTGAGGGAGAGGGAGTGGGATGGTGGCCGGGAAGGGTCATGCCCCCTTTCATGGCTTTCTAAAAAGAGGACTGCTGGCTTTTGAACGCCAAACTAGCAGTTGGCTACCCAACTTTTATTTGCTTAAATGTATCCACTTTTGATTTTGAAGAAACCTGAATAGATAGACGCAGGTGGCGCTGTGGGTTAAACCACAGAGCCTAGGACTTGCCGATCAGAAGGTCGGCGGTTCGAATCCCCACGACGGGTGAGCTCCTGTTGCTGGGTCCCTGCTCCTGCCAACCTAGCAGTTCGAAAGCATGTCAAAGTGCAAGTAGATAAATAGGTACTGCTCCGGCGGGAAGGTAAATGGCGTTTCCGTGCACTGCTCTGGTTCGCCAGAAGCAGCTTAGTCATGCTGGCCACATGACCCGGAAGGTGTACGTTGGCTCCCTCGGCCAATAAAGCGAGATGAGCACCGCAACCCCAGTCGGTCACGGCTGGACCTAATGATCAGGGGTCCCTTTACCTTTACCTATCTACTTTTGATTTTGAAGAAACCTGAATAGATAGCATCATTTATATTATTATTATTTTGTTTCTCTTCCTATCAACAGCCTGGAGCAAATGGAAGCAAGAGGAAGCCTTTGGATCAAATCTGACATTTAACAGACTTTGAGAAAACACACACGTACGAGAATAATGCTTCTGTTATTTCACTCAATAAGACTGATACCTGAAGAAGCTCAACATGTATGGAAGAACATCATCAATATAAACGCTGAAATTTTGTGGTCTGCTTTGATGGGGTCAACTTCTTGTGCCATGTTTGGAAGATTTGTTTCATTGTCTGACACTTGAACTATGATGACTGAATCTTGATAACAAGTGTCTGCATGTGACTAAATAAACTTTATTTTAACAAGTTATTCTAGTTAAATTGTGTTGGCTCAGAGAATGAAGGCATGCTTTATTTCTAAGTCCCTTTAGTTGTGAAAACTTAACCCTCCTGCTTGGTGGTAAAGTTTGGTCTCATTTCCCTAACCAACCCACAGAGCTGAGCTGTTTTACTGTGGCATGATCTTCTGGAGGTTATAGTTTGCTCATTGACTACATAAAAGGACTGGGTAATAGACCAAATTAAAAATTTATTTCTTACAGGTAACATACCACTTATCAAACAGAGGTGAGCTCTTGAAGCACTTCACAGCATTGAAACAAACAAACAAACAAACAAACAAACAGAACCATACACTTTAAAGTACCAGAGTCAGTACAAGCCAGATACGGCCAACTGGCTAAAGTTAAAGCAAAGCCCATGAAAAGGTAATTGAGCTATGTGTGAAGTGCAGGAGCTAATGAGGAAAGACTGTAGCTCAGTGGTTCCAAGTTCAGTTGCCAGCATATCTAGGCAGGGCTTGGGCAAAGACTCCTGTCTGAAACTGGAGTACTGCTGCTGTTCTGTGTCAGCAGTACTGAGCTAGATGTTCCAGTGGTCTGACTTGGTATAAAGCAAATCCTAAATTGATTGCAGATCAGCTAGGTGAAATAGCTATTATGGTGTGTCTGTGTATACACACACACACACACACACACACACACATATATATCAACCAACATACACTATATAATTTCATTTACACATCTGATGATGCTGGGTATAATGGTGCTGCAATCTTATACCCCAGTGGTTCCCAATTAGCTAATTAATTTAAAACCTGTTTTTCAAAAGTGAAGCCATGGACCCTCTACTTTTTAATTTTTTTTACCTCTCTGTGGTAGTTTTTGTTATGGGGATGGTGCCACAGACCCCCTGGGTGGGTTACGAGGACCCCCTGAAGTCTGTGGACCATCAATTAGAAACCACTGCTATACCCAATCTCCTGTGTGTAACCCCCCTTGAACTTAATAGGACTTACTTATGACTAGAGATACTTTGGATTGTACTAAAAACCTGTGATGAGAAGCCCCCTAATGGCATTTTAGAAGAGGGAAACTTCTTTCGCTAAAGGAAAACTGGTTGTGGTTAAGAAGATAAGGTTTCCAAAGTTACATGAGAGGGTGTTATGTAAGATAATGTAACCTTCAGAGACTTCGCATTGGAAATGTGGTGAGCATTTCACTTGGAGATCTTTGCACACCTTTTAGTTAGTCATATATAGATGCCATGTAAAAAAACACAAAAACCTAGTAGTTTATGCATTGCGTGTTACCCCAATACTGAAGCTGCTTTATCTCCTAGCATGACATTGCGAACGTATTATACCGTCTTTATAGCACTTCAGCATTCTGGTTTCCGCCTAAGCAACACACAGTACCTGGTAAGTGTCTGAACCATGGAATTCTAAATCCTTGGGAGAGGAAGGCACACTTTAAAAGGTGGGGGACAAAATACCGACAAAATCATCAATGGGACCGTTTGCATGGGCAGCTCGGGGTGTGCAGCCCCTGCCCTTTTTAATCTTTCGGCTGCGCTGCATGCTGGGACATGTAGTCCGGTTGGACGCCGGAGAAGCGTCGCTGTCCGTCTCCTCGTAGCGCCTAAGGATGACGCTATAAATCCCGCGCCGCAGCGTTCCGTCTCCTTGGCGACCGGCTGCGGCCTTCTTCCTCCGCGCAAGGCAGGCGCCTCGTAGAGCTTTCGCCCGGCGGGCGGTATGACCGGGCGCCGGGGCCGGACGGGCCCGCTGCAGAGCGCGCTGCGCCGGGGCCGAGAGCTGCGGGAGCAGGTGAGCTGGGGAAACGGGAGGCAGGGAGAGGAAGGGCGCGGCGGGAAGTGGATACTGCCCGGCCCTACTGTTAATTGCAGGGCACGAGAGGCATGGGGCTAGTAGGAGGGAAAGGCGTAAGCCAGAGGTGGAGGAGCCTGCGGCCCTCCTCAGGCTCGAAATTTCATTCGCCCTGACCGTTGGCAGGTCCGTCCCACCCACGAGGCAAGGTGAAGGTGGATGCCTCAGGTGGCATGATCCAGCGGGACATCCGATCCCAATGCCGATCTTTCTTCCCTCCTCCCTTGTTCCTAATGTAGATATGGCCTCACCTGCTTCTTCCCTGGTAGAGAGGGGGGACGGCACCCTTTTGGGGTCTGCCTCAGGTGCCAAAATGTCTTGGGCCGGCCCTGACCGTTGGCTCTGTTGACGGGAGTTGGGAGTTCAGCCGTCTCCGGAGAGCCACAAATCCCATGCCGAAAAGTAGTGCTGATTCTTTTGTTATCGTTTGACAAAGCGAATCTTGGTTGTTTGATATTTTAGGTGAATGCTTTGCTCCAAGAAAGCAAGGAAGCGGGGGCTCTGGACTCTGGAAAGAAGCAAAGCCTTAGTCAGAGGTAATGTGTTTATATATATTCAAAAAACTCCTTCTGGTAAGCATAATGCAAATGTATTTGAGGTCAGAGGTGCAACCAGCAACATTTATTGATGCTTGTTAGTTGGTTCCTCGGATGTAAACAAATTTGATTGCAGGTCTAAAAATATTTTCCGATGCAATCCTAAAAATGATTACTTTAATCGAGATCAGTGGGACTTATTTGCTGATGTATAACTATATTGCATTAGAGGTTTGTCATAAATTTGTATTTATGCAAGGATGTTCATGAATATAGACAGTGGTGATTGATGTGCTGAGATTTATTTTCAAAACTCTGGGAAAAGTGAATATAGTACTTGTGAAGGGTGACCTGAAAGTCTCTGATAGCTGGCTGCCTCTTCCTTTACCACCCTCACACTCATACATGCCAGCCCCCTAACACTGTTGTGGCCATTTCAGTTCCATTATTGTTCTATTCAGTTGCATTCGGTAGTGGCGCCCTCCCTGTGGAACACCCTCCCTTCAGATGTCAAAGAGATAAAGAGCTACATAATTTTTTAGAAGACATCTGAAGGCAGCCCTGTTTCAGGAAGTTTTTAATGTTTGATGTTTTATTATGTTTCAGTATATATGCTGTAACCCCCCCCCCCCCAGTGGCTGGGGAAACCCAGCCAGATGGGTGGGGTATAAATAATAAAATTATTATTGTCATCATCATGATAATTCTGTGAGGCGTTCATATGCATCTTGGCTGGAATTATGGATCCCCTCAGGGACTGCTGGGGCTAGAGGATGAAAGTGGCATTAAATAAGGTAAAGATAGCCCTCCTCTCCATTGTTAAAGAGCTGGCCTGCAAGCCCAGGTTCAGCAAACAGTATAACAAATGAATTTTTGAAATGTGGCAGGTGAAGAAAACAACGTGAAGGAAGGGGAGGGAGGGAGATGCTCACTGCCTGTGCATGGCTATCAGTGCAAGGGCACATAATGCACTGTTGACATGGGTAAGGAAGAAAAGAAGACCTTTCAAACATCATGTACGTTCTGTTGCATTTCCCAGTGGCATGTAGCATGGACTTGCACTATGTGAGGAATTTATAGTGTGGTATTTCATGCAGTATGGATCTGGCCCCTCTCCAGTGGGTTATCTAGAAGACAAATAAAGGTGACCTGATTTCAGTCTCATGTTGGCTGTTTATTTTTTTGATTAGAACGTCCATTGTCTGCCAGTGTGTGCTATCTGTGAAAACCGAGAGGGCATACTCACGATCACTGAATGGTGATTATGTAAGCTTTATCTCAGGGATGAGGAACCTATAGCCCTTAAGATGTTGCTGGACTACCATCCCCATCATCCTTGACTACTGGTAATGCTGGCTGGAGCTTGTGGGAGTTAGTATACAACAATATATGGAGGGCAACAGGTTTCCCGTCTACTTTAGCTGTTAAGAAATGCTTAGGATCTCTTGACAGTTGAATCATACCTTTAAGATGTGACCCTGAGCATGTGGTCCTGCCTAGGAATGGAATTGTCTTGTTTGGGCAGACTTAGTATCAGGAGATACTAAGTACTAGGAGGTACTAAGTGGCCCACTAGAGCAACTTGATGACGTCCAATCTCAGTGTGCACACACTTTCTCCCTTTGCACCAGAAGAGAATATGTCCACTGTCTTTCCATATTCAGAGAAGTAATTTGTAGTGCCATGTTGGCATTAATGCTAACCTTGAGGTGAATGGGAAATTATGTGACTGATCTATTAGAACTGAGCATTTGCAGATTTGGGGGCTCAAAACCTGTATTTGTGGCCGTGTAGGCAGTATATACAATGCAAGTACTGTTTTTGTTGTAGATGTTTGGAGCTGAAGAAGTCTGTTGATGAAAATATCTCTGATCTACAGAACTTGAAGAAAGTAAGTGTTTAAGGTACAGCGTTTCTTGTTTCCACAATAATAAATCGGAGAGGAGGTTCAGAAAAATGCTCTGTCAGGGTAGGACCTGAGATTACTGCATTTACCATGTCCATCCTTCAGTGGCTAAC
The DNA here is from genome assembly GCF_965153285.1 of Podarcis tiliguerta. Lineage (NCBI taxonomy): Eukaryota > Metazoa > Chordata > Lepidosauria > Squamata > Lacertidae > Podarcis > Podarcis tiliguerta. The sequence continues at coordinate 17,097,890 of NC_139536.1, read as the reverse complement.
CTAAATTTCTTGTAATGTATACAACTTCCTTAGAGAGCTGTATATATAATACTATTGGTAAATGTATCCCAAAGTCAAAGGAGTCTCTATTTTTTTTAAAAGTTTAAAGCATCATGTGAATGTTTACCTGTAATTAGCATATTTTCCATAAATGTTCCATAAATGTGATTAATGCCAGGCTATGCTAGATGGAAACACCGTTTCCATGTGCAGCTCTGGTTCGCCAGAAGCGGCTTAGTCATGCTGGCCACATGACCCGGAAGCTGTACGCTGGCTCCCTCGGCCAGTAAAGCAAGATGAGTGCCGCAACCCCAGAGTCGGTCCCGACTGGACCTAATGGTCAGGGGTCCCTTTACCTTTATGCTAGATTGATATTTTAGTTCAAATCCTAATGTACACAAGAATGTTATGAAAAATCTGGTGTATTGTTATCTTGCAGTCAGATGAGCCTGCCCCTGTGGGAAATTATAATCAGAGAAAAGAAGAAGAAGGAGAAAAATTGTTACTGCTTTCTGAGCAGCTGGATAAACTTACAGCAATCTTTAGCCGGGAAGATGTGACCAAGGACTCCAGCATGTAAGTAGGTTAACAGTACAAACCTGTGGATGTCTGCTTAGAGGTAAGGCTGCAATCCTAACCCTACTTATCTGCAAATAAGCCCCACTGAATTTAGGAGACTTACTTCTGTGTATTTATGGTTAGGTTTGCAGCTTCAGTCCCATTGAGTTCTGTGGGATTTACTCCCAGATAAGTGTGTACAGGATTGCACTCTAAAACAGGTTTTTATTAATCAAGCTGGATTATTCCATGCCTGCTCAAGTCTGAGCATGGGCACCTTTATCAACATAAAACTTTCTTATAAGGTAAAGGTAAAGGACCCCTGAATGGTTAAGTCCACTAAAAGGCGACTATGGGGTTGTGGCACTCATCTCGCTTTTAGGACGAGGGAGCCAGCATTTGTCCACAGACAGCTTTCTGGGTCATGTGGGCAGCAGGACTAAGCCACTTCTGGTGCAATGGAACACCATGACGGAAGCCAGAGCGCCCGAAAATGCCGTTTACCTTCCCGCTGCAGCGCTACCTGCTTATCTACTTGCACTGGCATGCTTTCAAACTGCTAGGTTGGCAGGAGCTGGGACAGAGCAATGGGAGCTCACCCCATCGCAGGGATTCAAACCGCCCACCTTCTGATTGGCAAGCCCAAGAGGCTCAGTGGTTTAGATCACAGCACCACTCACGTCCCTTAATAAGAGTTCCAGATGTATAGTCATTGATGCTTTGTCTGCTACATAATTTTAGCTTTATCTGACATAATTGGACAATTGTTAATTACTACCTACCCCAAAGTTAAGGGATGAGACTGCTTAGAAATATTAATGTATTCAAAATATGAAATTGGGGAATTATTGAAACACCTGGTCCTTATACCCCTAGAACAAGAAAGGGGAAGTTTTTTTACAATATTGTCTGTGTCAGTGGTTGATTAGAATAAGCAGTTGTCAAAAGACTGTGATGGACTCTGTTTTTTTTTGGGTTAGCAATACAAAAAGGAAGGGCAGCCCAAAAACACTACAAGAAAACGAAGAAAGTGAAGAGGAAGATGAAGAGGAGGAGGAAGAAGATGAAGAAGAAGAAGAAGAAAGTACACAGGATGATGGTGATGATGAAGAGGATGGCGAAGATGAAGACAAACTCGGAGATGATTCAGCTATTAAAAATTTTATCACTCTTGGTGATTTTTCTGCACAGCAGGAAGGCGACCTGACCTTTAAAGTAAGTAAAATATAATATTATTAGTTTATGTGGGCTCACTAAGTACTATAGCTGTGTAGGATTTGTTTGTTCATTTGGTGTAGACATTGCATAAGTCAGTCATCACCAATCCTACTCTGATGCCTTCTTGCAGTGTCCAAAAACTCTATTTGATTATGCTACACGAGTCTAGCAGTGATGGTTTTTCCCTAGGGTAACAAAGTCAATCAATGCTGCTATGCATGTGATAGGTACCAAGTTGGCTCGTGATGCCAGGTAGCCTAATAGGAACAAGTGGCCATTATCATTGTTATAGCTGGAGAGAGGTGTGCACTGTATAGGAGAGGGGAGCAGCAGTGCACCTCCATCCCTGGAGCCTCCTTATACATGAGGATAAGGCTTTATCCCTGTTACAGTGTTTCTCCAAGTGTACTCTCACATGAAAAGGTAAATATCTTGATTGCTATAGGTACTAAATATATACCTGGTGAGTCCATATTCTAGGGTGGTGGGGGGAGGCTTTTTCCTGCTTTCCATCTCTCACCTCTCCCTTCCTAGTTGTAGCTTTTTTCTTTTGTCCCCTACCATTTAATGTGAACATTGAGAATCAAGGTTAGCCCACCACCTGCATAGGCCTATCCTGGCTTCAGTTTCTTGGTCTTCCCAGAGTGTCTTTCTAGATTGTAACAACAAGGCAGGATTCAAGATCAAGCTTTTATATGGGTGATGTTGGAAGCCCAATATAACAGCTGGCTCAATCTTAAGAGCATCTGTTAAACCATTCAATATTTACATGCCCAACTGTGCATCCTCCACAGTAATATTTTGCACCAATTGGTAGAGATATAAGAATAGCAGTCACTTTGGGTAGAAGCAACAACTAGACCACTAGGCCTCTGCTTTCATCATATATTCAGCACAGAATATCTTTAAACCCTTGTGTATTAATGTAGTTTCTTCCCCTCTCTTTGTTTTCAATACTGAAGAAAGGCGAAGTTCTGCTTATCCTTGAGAAAAAGCCTGACGGTTGGTGGCTGGCTAAAAACTCCAGAGGGGAGAGGGGCCTTGTGCCTAAAACCTACCTTATGGTTGGTATGCTTCTACTTTTCTCTTTCTATTCAGTTCCATGTTTAATGTTATTGTTGGCATCTTTCCACCTTAGTGGGTTTGCAGTGTACCTCTAGGTGAAAGCAGGGGTGAAATAATCTTTTCATGGGCTGATGCAGCTGTTTAGACAGCGATATGGAAAATAACTACCAAGCTTTCATGTTTCCCAAGATTGTGGTGTGGTGGAATGTGGGGATGGCATTTTTAGTGCTATAGAAATAAAACCCAGTAGCATGCCAACTGGTAGATATTTTCTGTCATTCCTCAAATACTTCGGACTGCTTTGTTGAGACACCCAGCCAAACATAACATCTTAGGGCGGTTCCAGACTGTTGCTATTTTCAGGTAAGATTCAATCGCATCCTGGCAAATTCAGATTGTGCAATTATAGATGATAGGGAGGTCTTGTGCAACACACCCTTAAAAAAAATCAAACGGACTTTTTGGGTTAAAAGAAAGTGACAGGAAAATGCACTGGAAACAACACTTACTTTGACACAATGTCAGCTAACTTCCCTCCAAACAAATCAGAATAAATACTCAGTAGCAACCCAGGATCCAACCCAGGGTGTATTCACAAAGGAGCAAGAATTTGAAGCAAGAATTTCCACTTCTACTGCAACATAAGATCACCCAACTTCCTTTTTAAAATAAAAAAGATATAGAATGTTATTGACTGTTGCAATGGATCCACTTTGTAGGTGAAAGATGAGGAAGAGGGCCAAGAACCAAGTGAAGAGGAAACCGAGGAAGATATAGAGGTGGCAGATGAAACGGAAGGAGGGGCCAACATTCTGAAAAGGTAGAGGGACCAGAGCTGTGAGTGGAAATGCATCATCATGCTGCTGTTTGTGATGGGGGCTTCTTCATTGCAGAAGCTTCCTTGCGTAATTTGTGTAGCCCCGATTTGAACTTGACTGATTTCAGTCCTGATTTGTATCCACTACAAGAGCAAACACAGTGGAAGATGGTAAAGCCATTTAAACCAGGGCTCTGCATAATGGGAAAATATAGTAGTAGTAGTAGTAGTAGTAGTAGTAGTAATAATAATAATAATAATAATAATAATAATAATAATAATAAATACAATTAAATAATACCCCGCCCATCTGGCTGGGTTTCCCAGCCACTCTGGGTGGCTCCCAACAGAATATTAAAAACACGATAAAAGATCAAACATTAAAAACTTCCCTAAACAGGGCACTTTCAGACATCTTCTAAAAGTCAGATAGTTGTTTATTTCCTTGACATCTGACGGGTGTTCCACAGGGCGGGCACTACTACCAAGAAGGCCCTCTGCCTGGTTCCCTGTAACCTCACTTCTCGCAGTGAGGGAACTGCCCGAAGGCCCTCGGAGCTGGACCTCAGTGTCTGGGCTGGACGATGGGGGTGGAGATTTTTTTTAGGTATACTGGGCCAAGGTTTGCAGTAGTGATAGTTTGGGAAGGCATCCCTGAACAGGAATTTATAAGAATCCTGAAGAATCCTGCATAAAGTGAATAATTTATTTAATGTCATTTAAGGAACTTCATTTCTACTGGACTTCAGAACATTATTACAGTAGAGCAGCCGTAAATCTGGTACTGTTTCTTTTAAGAACACTTGTGCCTTCCATTTGTTACTGCTCTTGTGGAACATTTTGTAATGCTGTCTTAATTGTGCTGTACACTACCCATGGTTCCTGTTTGGGTGGAAAGGCAGTGTAGAAATCAAACAAACAAGCTGACAAAATAGGTACAACAGTGATCAGACCACTTTCACATGGTAGTGAAAGGCAGGAGAATAGTGCAAAAACTAAGGCTGCCTTAGCCACAAAACTGAATTAAATAAAAATTCCAGTCTCAGGTACCACATGGTCAGAATATAGATTAAATGGTTTTTCCCAGTGGGACCGTCACTTAGTGTGTCATTTTACAACCCATCACCATAATCACATATTGAGTGTCAATTTGCCCATCTGTATATTTGCAGTTAATTGATTTGTGGGTCAGCTTTGTGTTATGTTCTTATTTTTATGCTACCTACAGAACAGATTCACACTGGAGTGCTGTTAAAAAGGCCATCACAGAGGTAAGCCTGTGTTTTATCATTTGCATACCATTCATGATTATTGATATTTTGCTTGGTTTTTCTTACAAAACCAGACAGCCAAACTGGTACTCTTATTTCATATGGTACTCCCTCTTTCAAACAGTCCAACTATGGACAGCAAAGTTAGCAAACTGAGTATCAGTTTGCTTGAAAAGGGCAGGAACAGTGCAGTCCTATTCATGTTTACACACAAGGAAGTTCCACTGTGTTTAGTGGGGCTTACTTCTAGGTAATATAATGTAAAGAATTGCAGCTGCAGAGTGTTTCTGCTTGTTCATCCAGTGGCTCTTCAAAATACTTGATGTTCAGTGACATGCTACTTAAAGACTAATATGGAGCCAGAAGCAACTGATAAACGGAAGCAATATCAAGGTTGAATTATCACTCTTCTTAATAGAATAATACCTTAGATGCACTGACAACGATGGGAGCAGTTCCTTCAGGATTCCGACCTTCAACACTTGCACAGCTCTTGGAAGAAGGTAGGAGTTTTGTAAAACTACTCTATTAAATCCTGAGCTCCCGAGCTATGAAGCAGGTTTATCTTAGGAGGTGTGAACATTTATTGGGCGGTGACCGAAGTTCTGATGGCAGAATGTTGTAATTGTATTTGTGAGGGTTTTTTTTTTTACAGTCAAGTGGGGTATTTTTATGAAATAAATATTTTTATTGCATTTTTCATTTCATTAAGCTCTGGAGAGCAGTGTGTCAGGGTGGGTATTGGAGCAGGTCAGCAATAACTCACAAGGTGTCAGTGAAATTAACTCTTTAGTCAAAGAAACAAAACAGCTCAGGCCTAGTGAGCACAGCAACTAGATCTTGCCCCAATGAAGCTTTGCCAGGACTGAAGGTCTGTCTCCTACTCCTATTCCCCCAATTCCTTCCCATGCAATCTGAGATTCCTTCATCTTGCCTGTCTTTTCTCCGCCTTTCCTATACCACTTCAGATTCTGGGAAACCAGAGGGGAGGGAGCTGGTTGGAGCAGGAGGGGGAGACCCCCGGCGTCTTCAGCAGCCTGACTCATCTCTGTTTCTTGCCCCACCCCCCAGCCTCTGCTTCTGCCTCTGAGTCTGGACTGCTCTCTGCCACAGCCTCTTCCTGCTCACTAAACCCTGTTACTGCTTCAGTTTCTGCTCCCTCGTTTCCCTCTGTCCACTCATTGTTGTCCCACCACCAATCCCCTGGCTCCGAGCCTTCTTTCCTTGGCGTTTCCTTGGGGGTTCCCCAGCTAGCATCTCCCACCACTCCTCTGCATCCAGTCAGTCCATGATACAGTGGTGACAGAAATCTTTTATTAGAGTTTAAAAAATGCCTCTTTTCTATTGGAAAAACGCCCCCGAAACTCCGAGCATCCTCCAGTATGCGCAGCCCTGGAAAAGGCATTTCCCCTCTTCTCCAGTGTGCTCAGCGACATATATCAGAATGATATATGCACACTAATCTTCTGGCAAAACACTAATCTTCTGGCAAGAAGAGGGAGACAGAGCAAGAAGAGCAAGATAAGATTTATCACCAAGTCAATAGGTTTAAGATTAGGATGTCAGTCTGTAATTGTGCTACTGCTGAAGTCATAAAGTTACTTACTTGCAAATTCCATTGAAGATAACCAAGGTAAAGGGAGATGGGAAAATAAACATACTAAAAATAAGCATTGTTCTTCCAGGAGTTCAGTTTCGGGCTTCTTACTTCTTACAACCTGAACTCACACCTTCCAATCTTTCTTTCCGAGATCTAGTGTGGAACCCGGAAAAAGGCACTGTAAGTATTTGCTCTCGATAAAAGCCAGATAAACTCTCTTTAGGGTAGCAGAAAATGGAGAAATTGGAGAAAACAGATTATGCAATAACATATTATGAAGTAAATGTAGCTGTAAAATGTAAAACTCTGGTCCCTGTCCCCTTTCTTTCAGATTCAGTCAAGGCCAACTCGGCTGTCACTGATTGTGACCCTATGGAACTGTAAAGGGATTCCTTTTCCTGGAATGAGCATACAAGTCCTGAGTAGACATGTCCGACTCTGCCTTTTTGACGGTAACAGAGTGAGTTCTACAAATCATTTAACCTGAGCAGTTAAAATTTGAACTTCTTCCAATATCTTGATCACATTTATGAAACGGGAAGCATGTGTCTACTCAGTTGTCAACTGCTATTTTGTGGTGGATTTAAACAGTTGCTGCCCATAACTTACTTGCATACAGTTCTTTGTTCTGCATTTTAAAAGCTTATCAGGCTTCAGTTAATTTGTACCTGAGAAAGTATTCTAGACTTCTCCTATCTGGCTATCCTGTCTTATATCTGCAGCATTGCATGATATTTATCTGTAGACGACCCATGTGCAGCACTGACATATTTAGGGTAGTAGTCCATGAAATTTAACTCAAATTTGATTCACTGAAATTAATGAACGTGGCTAAGTTAGGTTCATTAATTTCAATAGATCTGTTTTGAGTAAAATGTTGCACACCACCCTCAATGCCAAATAAGTTGATTAGTCTGCCATCCTTCCTTATCAGAGAGCTGATGGATAATAGACCTGACTGTTACAACACTTTTGAACATGTACCTAGTGATTCTCAAAAGCAGGATTTGCATTGTTCTCCACTGCAGAGTGAAAACATCAGTTTGCGATAGGCTGGATTCAGTGATCATATTTCTAAATTTCATGAGCTAAAGAAGGTGAAGGTTGGTCATTCAAACATAAGCTGATCTTGTAATGAAATAGTTCCCCATTCTTCATTGCGTTAATCTACACTGCTGTATTCAAATGTTAATTATTTTCTCGTTTTAGATACTGAGTAATATTCATACAGTTAGAGCTACGTGGCAACCTAAAAATCCCAAAACATGGACCTTTTCTCCACGGGTAAGAATACTGTGGAGATTATTGATAGATTTGACCTGGTAAATTTTGCATAACTTTGTAGGATTGTGATCTGTAGTATGTACAATTACTTCTAGCGCAATCTCTTCCTCCCCGCAAAAAACACACACAAAAACTTTAACCAAAATGCTAGTTAAGCATTACTTGTGATTTAGAGGAGGGGGAACTGAGCCATAGAAACACATGCCAAGATTTCAGTTGCCAAGCTGGATGAATTTAAGTGTTATGAGGTTTGACCTCTGGCAACCACATCTTGGAACTGTATTGATAAAATCCTGCTGACTTGAGGATCAAACTAGATAAGACATGGGAAATTCATTTGCTGTTTCTTTCTTTTTTTTACAAAAATAAAAAAGCAGCTTGGGTAGAGGGTTCAGAGCGTTGTAGAAGGAAGGGCAAAAGGTTTACTCATCTAAATTCTCCTCCCATCTCCTATTTGCTGTGCTAAGAATAAGATGAGCAAATAGCACCTGGGAATAATTTGGAACAGGAAAGCTGCTCAGGGCATTCATCCCCCACCCTCATCACCAGGGGTCAGCAAACTTTTTCAGCAGGGGGCTGGTCCACTGCCCCTCAGACCTTGTGGGGGGCCGGACTATATCTTGAAAAAAAATGAACGAATTCCTATGCCCCACAAATAACCCAGAGATGCATTTTAAATAAAAGCACATATTCTACTCATGTAAAAACACCAGGCAGGCCCCGCAAATAACCCAGAGATGCATTTTAAATAAAAGGACACATTCTACTATTGTAAAAACACGCTGATTCCCGGACCGTCCGCAGGCCGGATTGAGAAGGCGATTGGGCCGGATCTGGCCCCTGGGCTTAGTTTGCCTACCCATGCTCATCGCTCACTTGCTTTGCATTTGGCACTAAATAATCACAAGTTACTTGTATGTGCTGAAGGAAGTGCCATGGATTGTTCAGCAGGTGGCAGTGTTTCTTCTGAATCAGTGTTGAAATCACACAGCAAGTGGGAGCTTATGGGGCTCCAGAAGCAGCTGTCTGCAGGCAAATGCTTCAAATATGAATTTGCCCCTTTTAAAAAATTATATTGCATCTCAGTATTAACTTTACTGGATACCCCTGTGGCGTTGTTAAATTGTTTATCTCTGGGTATATTTGCTTGTTTCTTTTTGATCCACATATAGCAGTGGAAAGCCATGATGTTATGACATTGTGAGCACCCTCCCTGCCCCAACAGCAGCCAGCGAGGAAAAATGCATGATGCATTTCCATTGCCACACATTAGTGGTGAAGAGAACTCACAGGGTTGCCATTTTTGACAGCACCCATCCATTCTTCATCATATCTCCTTTTGTCCTTAGCTTGTCACAGTTCATGTGCAGGGGGAATTTGTTGAGTGAAAGGAAGGCATTGAAGAGGTGCAGAAACCTCTGTCATTAAGCTGAGCTTTGCTTGCTTGGAGCACCAGTTTAGAGTATGAACAAGGGAAGAAGGCTTCAAGAGGAGCTGCCTTCAGATAAGAAGGACACTGCAAAATGGATCTTCTTTGGAAGCTGGTGCTTATATCTTTGTGGAAAATAAAACACAATGCCCTCCTGGTTGTTGTGTAGCTTGCCGACCACTATAGCATTGAGTGTGTATTCCCTGGTTGTATCACTTAGTTGTGTGCAACAATTTCACACAAAACTAGGTGGCACTATAGCATTGAGTGTGTATTCCCTGGTTGTATCACTTAGTTGTGTGCAACAATTTCACACAAAACTAGGTGGCACTATAGCATTTAGTGTGTATTCCCTGGTTGTATCACTTAGCTGTGTGCAACAATTTCACACAAAACTAGGTGGCACTATAGCGTTTAGTGTGTATTCCCTGGTTGTATCACTTAGCTGTGTGCAACAATTTCATACAAAACTAGGTGGCATGTAAATATAGTGATTGTTGGTGATGCTTGTGATTTAATTTAATAGCTTATTTCTGAAAGGAAACGGAAGAATTCTATTGGTGTTTCAAGGGAATCTTGAAATAAAATGCTTAGATATATTTGCTGCTGCTTCTTTTTTTACATTTTTAGGTCACTGGCATCTTACCTTGCCTGCTTGACGGTGATTGTTTTATTAGATCCAATTCCCCATCTCCGGACATAGGCATATTATTTGAACTTGGGATCACTTACATTCGGAATGTAAGTTCTCACAGGTGATTCAGTGCATGAAACTATTAGAAGACAGGCTGTCTGTTGGTATTCCTTTTATATACAAAGAGCTTGGCATCATAAACCACGGGAATGAAGTAGAAGTCGGTTTCAGTATCACAAGAATGCCAACCTCCCATTAGGACCGGCACATAATTTATTAGTATGAATTGCCATTATCCTGCTTGGTGATTTGGCTGGCTGATTGTTAAGCTGTGTATACTTGAGGTTAAGGTTAATAAATCAAATTTATTTGATAAGACAAAAGTCAAAGTGATGGTGAAGACTACCAGCCTATATTTTTTACCTTCCTTTTTGGGGTAGCTCATGAAATATTGAAGGGCACGCACATTAAGAACGTAAGAGCAGCCCTGCTGCACCGGGCCAAATGCACATTGAGTCCAGCATCTTGTTCTTAAAGTAGCTCACTAGTTACCTGTGGGAAGCCCACAAGCAGTGGCGGAGGAAGCCGCTCAGGCACCTGGGGTGGTGCAAGCTACCCATAGGGATGGGACACACCGTGGGGCCTCTGGAGTCTGCCTGCCTTCTCCCATTCAGCTGCCCTACAGCTGGGGGGTGGGGGGAGGCAGCAAGCAGATGTGTGGCTCGGGCATGCTGCAGGCTCCGCGGTGAGTACCGCCTGGCATTTTGTCACACCCTTCAGGGGTGACACCCGGGGCGGACCACCCCCACCGCACCCCCCCTTCCTTTGCCATTGCCCACAAGCAGGACTGGAGTGCAGTAGTGGTCTCTGCATTTGCTGTTCCCACAAACTGGTATCCTGAGGCAGACTGCCTCCAACTGTCCTATTGTAATCATTACTGGTAGCCATTGATAGCCTCATCCTCCATGAATTTGTCTAGTCCTCTTTAAAAACCATCCACGTTGATGGCCATTGCAATTATTTTAACTCTGCACTGTGTGAAGTAGTACTTTGTTTTGTCTGTCCTGAATTTCCCTAACATTTGGTTTTATTGGATGGCCTTGTTTCTCTCTGGTTAGCCACTGAACCCAGTGCTCTATTATTGTAGAGATGACCAGTCCCTGAAGATTGCATGAAGAAAATACAAAACAGGGCTATCTGTGTATGCAAGCTTGATTGCCTTGCTGATAGCTGCAACCACTAAACCAATTCCATTCCTTTAGCTGCATTTATTGGTACAATCAAACCCACCTAGCTTTGAGTGGCAGGCATTGATTTAGGGTGATGGCAGGGGGGAAGGAAGGAGAGCCTGCCATTGCTGCTTCAGCTGCACACATAACACAGATAATGCGGGAAGAGTGGAGCGGATGGACCCAAGGGCTGATTATGTCCAACTGTTCTACATTTTAGCAACCTGGATAATTAGTTTCATCCACCTTATTTTCTAGTCAACAGGTGAGAGAGGAGAATTAAGCTGTGGCTGGGCATTTCTAAAACTTTTTGACTCCAGCGGACTTCCAGTTTCCTCCAAGTAAGTTTCCTTTGTGATTTGGGGAGGTGAAATATATAAAGATACATCAAATCCATAGGGTTGGTTTATTATGTGTTTATTGCATTTATATCCCACCTTCCTCCAAAGAGCTCCATGTGGCATACATAGGTCTTCCCCCTTCTCACATATTTGATCCTCACAACAACCCTGCCAGTTGAGTTATGCTGAGAGAGAGTGACTGGCTCAGTGAACTTCATGGCTGAGTTGGGATTTGAACCCAGCCCTAGCCTGACACTCTAACCATTACACCACAGTGGCTCTGCCTGCTTGGTTTTGCCTTCCGCAAGTTATCTGCCAGAGGTGAAAAAATGTGTTGCATCGGTTAACTCCAGAAATTTCAGCAGTCAAAGCTGATGATGTAACATCACAGGGATACTTGGTTTTGAGTGTCCCTCATATGGTACTACTCAATAGCATTCATGAGCCATTTCATGCTTCACCTACAATACAAATCTCCTGATAAATATTATTCAGAAATAGGTGTGAAAGTTCAGATGCAGCTTCCTGGCACTTGCCATGTGTCTCCTCTGTACGGCTGGCATTGTGACAGACACCAGTTTGCAATGCAAAGTGTGTGTAGACCTGATGGGTGTTTGATTGCAGCCATCACATTGTAGGAATCTCATGTTTGGACCAATAACCACCCACGTTCCCCAGAATCCTGGCAGTTCCAGAAGGCAGCAAGGTGCCAGTGCAGATGCCAGGGTCTTGATGCTGCCACAAGGTAGAGTGAGGAGGTATTTGGAAGATGGCTGTAACCGTCAGACAAAGGCTTGTAGTTGTCTCATCTTAACTAGCCCTGTGTAACTAAGATGGAGTAGGGGAATAATGAAGCTGCCCATTAGTTAAACTGCTGAGAGTTGGTAGGGGAGGTTTTTTAAAACAGAGATTGGCATGTGCCTTGCTTCATATAGGTCACCTGGTGGAGAAGACTTTTTGAGTGTGCTCTTAGTTTGCATGCCTTGGTGGGTCGCTGCTTGTCTGTTACTCAAGGGCCCCCAAATACTGAAGATGGCTGGGCTACCAAACGATTGCTGTTAAAATATGGCAGCCTTTTTCAGTCTAGGAAGCTGTCCTGTAACAAGTTAGGCAATTTTTCTATCTAGACTAGAGTTGCCTATACAGATTGGAAGCAGCTTTCCAGGGTTTCAGACAAGAGACCTATCCAGTTCTACCCGAGGATGCATTTGCTTCCTGTGTTGGCATTTAGAACTTTGCTACTTACCTTGACTTTTGGGGGAGCATTTAAAATATTAAGTTGCATTGCCAGGTTTTCCCCCTCAAAGTTGTATGGCAGCTGCTTCACCTCCTAAGCATTTCAAATTCATATTCTTTATTATGGTGGTCCACACACCAATCCTGAATGCTAGTTTGCAGTTGCTCCTGTTTAACATACAGGGAACTGAGGATGAGAGAGACCCCCCTTTCCCCCGCAGGCCACCATTCCCCTTTCTCTCCCCCCTCCCCCCGTCCTGAGCCACTCCAGGGAGGGCTGTAAATGATGTCTTGGTGGAACAGATGAAACTGGAGGAGGATCAACAGCCCCTCTTCCCAAACACACAATTGGAAGTGTTTTCTGCTCCCACATTGGAGCTCTCTGGATGCTGGCCATGGTGACGTATCTCCTGGCTCTCACTCCTATCCTGCTGCTATTTCCCTAGTGCCTGCCAATACTTCCCCATAAAGCTTAAAAGAAATAAGCATAGCAGATAAAGATTCAGTTTAACAATATTCATTTCACAATAATACTACATTGCTTTATATCAGAAGCACATAATTGCAAATGCATCTGCAACATTTTCCAGATTTCACATTCTTTGCCAACAGAAACAATTTTTTTTGCCATGGGGGGGGGGGAATTCTAGCAAGAGGAAATCTGAATTGCAACAGGCAACTTGGCTGTACACCAGGATCACAATATCAGTGAAATTTACTCAGCGCCTTGGCTAATGCTCTCAACTAACTATCTGTTGCATCTTCAACTAAGGAGGGGGAAGCTGTGGCCCTCCAGATGTCATTCAGCGCCCATCAGTCCAAGACAGCGTGGCCAATGGTTGGAGATGATGGGAATTGTAGTCTTCACAATTAGAAGACTACAAGACAGTGTTAGAAACTGAGATAAGAAAGCTAGGCGTTAAATAGCCCCTTAAACCTAGATTATGGGCGCAACAACGGAATGTCTCGGTATGCTTTTTATAACAAGAATACAAAGCTGAAAATGAGTGAACTGCAGCTAAAATATTATGTTCATTTTTGACAGGGTCCAGTCCTTCCCCTGCCCACCCCTCTAATATTCTTAAGAGGGTCTCTTCCCCAGTCTTCAGAGAGTAGCTGGAAGTGGGGAGGCAGAAAAAGGTTCTCCTTTCCTTCCACTCCGCAGTTTTAATCTGAAATCTTAGGCGCAGTTCTGTGCCCAGAGTTCAGAAACTGCTCCTGCCAATGAAATTCCCTGTTTGCAAAATGCACCTAGAACAATGGGAGTTTCGAACACTGGCTGCAGATTCCCCATCCCTTGCTGAAACCTGTACTCAAATCTCCCACTGGGTTCAATAGGACTCCTAAGTAAGCGTGATAGAAGCGCAGCCTTGAAAGTTACAAATTAACACACATTCATCTCTTTCTTCCTCCAAAGTTCATTAAGGCCAGCTTTAGTGATGTTTACTTAATATAGCATTACGTACGCCACTTTTTTTTTAAAAAAAGAAAACCCTTTTCTATGCAAGGCAAGGCAGGGCCAAAACTGACTAATGCTAATTAACGTCTTTTGCCACCCAAGCATTCTTGCCATTTCTGCATTCCAGGAGCTCGGCTCACAAAAGCTGTCCTTGAGAAGAACATTTCTGATCATACCACAGATCCTTGAGCTGGGTTTGGATACTGCCCCAAGACTGACTCATTGCTAGGCTTGTACTACATGTGTCTCATAGCCTGGGTGAATACTGAAACTTGATGTCATGTGATGTGTATGCAGCCTGTTAACTTGCCCCGAGACTGCTAAGCTTGTTAAACAAGTCTCACCCCCTAAATGATTTTAAAATGTGCTTGGTTTATTTTCAAAACTTGAAGCGGGCCCAGATTTTCTTTTCTTAAAACAACAACAACTTGCCTGTGGACTTCCTTTATGACTGTCTTAGCCGTCCTTTCTAGTATCATTTCCACAGTCCTGAATAAAGCTTTCTTTAGCTTTGGCAAAGGGACTAAAATAATCTGATGGTGTGCCCCCTCCCCTGTATTTTATGCTTAATACAGTTATTATAATTATTTAATTGCTTTAAAATATTGACCGTTTGCCAGCCTCACAAGGAAGGCTGCTCCTTTTTTTTTGAAGCTGCCTTATACCAAGCCATTGAGCCATCTATGAAATTTTATTAACACTTTTCATAACACAATAGAAAAACAAACCAATCTAAACAAAAACAAAACAGCAACAACAACAAAAAGAAGATAGAAGAATGCAAAGTCCTTCCTCACAGGTATATCTTAACTTTTGTCCCCGACAGAAAAAGGTTAGCCCTCCCAGCTCTCACCTGGGAGTTTCCCATTCTTCCCCCAGCCTCTTGCCCTGGAAGACCACCCCTTCCCTGCAAGGAAGGCTGTTCTTGAGAGTCCATTCTACGCGGTTTTTTATGTGCAGCTTTACGCATTTTACAGTTTGGACATTTTCCCTGAGGATCATAATCCTATGGCAGAGATTGCCTTTCCCCCAAGCTGGTTGCACTGTGTTGTGTAATGAGGGGGAGGGGGGGCAGAATGTGATTCTTATCCTAGCAAGCACAAGAGTAGAAGGCTGTTGTGATGGCGTTGTGCTCTGCAGCTGTCTTGGGCTCATATAACTGGACACTGTCTGTGCCTTGAATTGTGAGGAGTGGGAGACACATCCCTCCCCACACCTCCCCTTCATAGTATCGTCATTTTCTTCCGGTTTTCCTCCCAAGAGCTGGAGTGTTTGTGCAGCCCTTAAGAATCATAATTCAATGTATTTGTCTCCCAAAACAAGATTGCCCCACAAAGCAAGACTACCCATATCCATTGTGTGGAAATTCCACTAGTGGTACAGGATGGGAGTACATATAGTCACCTGGTACCTAGTAGGCAAGGGATGCCGGTGGCACTGTGGGTTAAACCGCAGAGCCTAGGACTTGCCGATCAGAAGGTCAGCGGTTTGAATCCCCGCGATGGAGTGAGCTCCCGTTGCTCGGTCCCAGCTCCTACCAACCTAGCAGTTCGAAAGCACGTTAAAGTGCAAGTAGATAAATAGGTACTACTCTGGCAGGAAGGTAAATGGCGTTTCTGTGCGCTGGTTCACCAGAAGCAGCTTAGTCATGCTGGCCACATGACCCGGAAGCTGTACGCCGGCTCCCTCGGCCAGTAAAGCGAGATGAGCACTGCAACCCCAGAGTTGGTTATGACTGGACCTAATGGTCAGGGGTCCCTTTACCTTTACCTTACCTAATGGCACTTAATAAGCAATAATCTATGTAATATAAATGGGTGTGTGTGTCTGTTTTTCATGGTGTGTGGAGACCTTTACCACAGGTGGGGAGCTGAGGTTAGTGCCTTGCCCCCATTGGACCCATGACAAATGGGGCTTGCAACTGAAGTCCCAGCTCTGTGCTGCAATGAAATCCCACTTTTTGAGTCGCCTGCAAAACAATATGTACTGTATCAAAAAACCCACAATCTCAGTCTTCAGTAGGCAGCATTGTTACCTACAAAATGAAATGTAGGGCTGCACAATAATGGGGAAAGAACCCAATATATGGTAGAAAAAAAGTCTTGTTTTTAGAATATTAGATACATATCTCTTCTTATAATTCATCAGTGGCATCATCGTTACTTATAGAATCTGGTCCAACCCCTGGCAATTCAGGAATCTCAACATGCAGTCCCTCATCTAGTTTGAAACCCTACCGGACCCAGCTTAGCTTTGCAAATCTGTTAGTCGTATTATTGCTCTTTGTGTATCTTGGGTAATTTCTGCTACAACAATAAGAAACCTGCAGCCAGAATCATTAGCCCTTTAGAGGAGAGGGCAGAACTGGAATATAAAACATTTTTGCATTGCTGAACTCTTTCTCTGAATTCCAAGTTTGTATTGTTTCCGCTGCAATGATATGATGTGCTTATGAAGCTACACTTGCGGCCAGATTACCAAGCTGCAGCTACTGTGTGTGATGACTGGCACACAGTGAGGTGAACACCCATTTTCACATTGTGGCTTCTCTCAAATCCCCTGTTGAAAGTTGGCAGGAACAGAGAGGATGGGCAAGATGTTTCATTTGCATTCATCACTAAGGCTTAGGGAACCAGTATACCAGTACAGGAATTTCCACAAAGCATGTAATTCATGTCCGTCGTTTCCAGACAGGAAATCATGTTGAATCAATCAATTCTTCAGTATTTTACTTGACGAGAACAGTAGCCAAATTGAAACAACGCAAATTATAAGGTGCTGCCTGGCCAAATGATGAAAAGTTTTTAAAATATCTCATTCTATCCAGAGGGAGGTTAATTAATATTGAGCTGTTGTCGTTTATATTTTTATTTCCACCCTTCCTCCAAGGACATGAGGGCAATGTCCTCACAACAACCCCGTGAAGTAGGTCAGCCTGATAAATAGTGAGTGGTTCAAGTTCACTCACCATGCTTTGCGACTGAACAGAGATTTGAGCACTTATATTATTGTCCTGGGACGCGGGTGACGCTGTGGGTTAAAGCCTCAGTGCCTAGGGCTTGCCGATCGAAAGGTCGGCGGTTCGAATCCCCGCGGCGGGATGCGCTCCCGTTGTTCGGTCCCAGCGCCTGCCAACCTAGCAGTTCGAAAGCACCCTCGGGTGCAAGTAGATAAATAGGGACCGCTTACTAGCGGGAAGGTAAACGGTGTTTCCGTGTGCGGCTCTGGCTCGCCAGAGCAGCGATGTCACGCTGGCCACGTGACCCGGAAGTGTCTTCGGACAGCATTGGCCCCTGGCCTCTTAAGTGAGATGGGCGCACAACCCTAGAGTCTGTCAAGACTGGCCCGTATGGGCAGGGGTACCTTTACTTTTACCTTATTATTGTCCTAAGTTGGATGAATCCCTAGCCGGAATTAAGATTGCGGGAAGAAATATCAACAACCTCAGATACGCAGATGACACAACATTGATGGCAGAAAGTGAGGAGGAATTAAAGAACCCTTTAATGAGGGTGAAAGAGGAGAGCACAAAATATGGTTTGAAGCTCAACATCAAAAAAACGAAGATCATGGCCACTGGTCTCATCACCTCCTGGCAAATACAAGGGGAAGAAATGGAGGCAGTGAGAGATTTTACTTTCTTGGGTTCCATGATCACTGCAGATGGTGACAGCAGTCACGAAATTAAAAGACGCCTGCTTCTTGGGGGAAAAGCAATGACAAACCTAGACGGCATCTTAAAGAGCAGAGACATCACCTTGCCAACAAAGGTCCATATAGTTAAAGCTATGGTTTTCCCAGTAGTGATGGTTGGAAGTGAGAGCTGGACCATAAAGAAGGCTGATTGCCGAAGAATTGATGCTTTTGAATTATGGTGCTGGAGGAGACTCTTGAGAGTCCCATGGACTGCAAGAAGATCAAACCTCTCCATTCTTAAGGACATCAGCCCTGAGTGCTCACTGGAAGGACAGATCGTGAAGCTGAGGCTCCAATACTTTGGCCACCTCATGAGAAGAGAAGACTCCCTGGAAAAGACCCTGATGTTGGGAAAGATGGAGGTCACAAGGAGAAGGGGATGACAGAGGACGAGATGCTTGGAGAGTGTTGTCGAAGCTACCAGCATGAGTTTGACCAAACTGCAGGAGGCAGTGGAAGACAGGAAGGCTTGGCGTGCTCTGGTCCATGGGGTCACGAATAGTCGGACACGACTAAACAACAAACAAAAGTTCAGTTCTATAGCTATTATACCAGCCTGTTCCTCCTGCCCTTGAACTGTGCACCATCTGGTCATTATAGAACAACTGTTTAGAAACTTGTGCCTGAGCTTTGATTTTTATTTCTTCTTCCCTCCCTGTCCCTTTCCCCTTGTATTAATCATATGCAGCCCATCTCACTGGGTTGCCCCAGCCACTCTGGGAGGCTTCCAGCAAAATATAAAAACACAGTAAAACATCAAACATTAAAAGCTTCCATATACAGGGCTGCATTCAGATGTCTTCTAAGAGTCATAGAAGCATCCAAGGCAGCTTATGTCAACAATTCAATAAAAGCAGCAAGTAAAATATTAAAATAGAAACAGGAAGCAGCAGATAATACAAAAACATCAGGAAGTCAGGGAGAAAAACAAGCCCAAATCAACCATCCCTGTAGGGGCAAAGGCCAAAAGTTAAGCAAGGACCATTTTGTGCTGGCAGCTTAATTTGAAGGAGACCTCCACTTTATAGCCCAGCAGCTACTGTAGGATACACGACAAAGCCCAGAAAAGTGGTACATACTCTGTTTTAAGGACCAAGTTAAATAATGTTTTGGCAGGCATGGGGCTCATTTTTGCATTTGTTGTTGTTATTGTTTAGTCATTTAGTCATGTCTGGCTCTTCGTGACCCCATGGACCAGAGCACGCCAGGCAGTCCTGTCTTCCACTGCCTCCCACAGTTTGGTCAAACTCATGCTGGTAGCTTTGAGAACACTGTCCAGCCATCTCGTCCTCTGTCGTCCCCTTCTCCTCGTGCCCTCAATCTTTCCCAACATCAGGGTCTTTTCCAGGGAGTCTTCTCTTCTCATGAGGTGGCCAAAGTATTGGAGCCTCAGCTTCAGGATCTGTCCTTACAGTGAGCACTCAGGGCTGATTTCCTTCAGAATGGATAGGTTTGATCTTCTTGCATTTGATGGGACTCTCAAGAGTCTCCTCCAACACCATAATTCAAAAGCATCAATTCTTCAGTGATCAACCTTCTTTATGGTCCAGCTCTCACTTCCATACATCACTATTGCATTTGTAAATACAGACAAATAAGTGGTGCAAACGGGTGAAATATCTATGATTTGCAAATTCAAGCATGCATGTTCATCATCTGATTTATACAGAGACAAGTAATGATTTGCATGTGTGAATGAGCCATCACCAATCTAATGTCACATTCAGAACTTTCCTGTTGCCTCAAACCCGACACTCTTCAGTGCAGTCTTTTCACACATTCAACTGCAAGTCATTGAGTGATGAGAAATAAAGGGATGTATATATGTGTGCATGAAAAGGATCCAGCAATGCTGGGAATAAATGTGGGTTATCTGTCTTTCAGATAATTTTGGCTGCAAAAGAGCAACATCTCAAACTATTCTAAATTGGAGGGGCCCTGGCTGAGTGTCCATATGATGCTTCTGAACTTGGAAGCCAGTCCAGTGTATCTTTAGGATGTTCTGTTCATCCATATCTAGAAACTCAAAGCTGAAGGATTCCTTTGTCATAATTTGACTGCCTTTTATCTGTAATTGGGACGCGGGTGGCGCCTGGGTTAAACTAGGACTTGCCGATCAGAAGGTCAGCAGTTGAATCCCCACGACGGGGTAAGCTCCTGTTGCTCGGTCCCTGCTCCTGCCAACCTAGCAGTTCGAAAGCACGTGAAAGTGCAAGTAGATAAATAGGTACCTCTCCGGCGGGAAAGGTAAACGGCATTTCCGTGCACTGCTCTGGTTCGCCAGAAGCGGCTTAGTCATGCTGGCCACATGACCCGGAAGATGTACACTGGCTCCCTCGGCCAGTAAAGCGAGATGAGCGCCGCAACCCCAGAGTCGGCCATGACTGGAACAAATGGTCAGGGGTCCCTTTACCTTTATCTTTACCTATCTGTAATTATGTGATCACTAGAAAGATACAAAATTGGCACAGGGTTTCTGGGCATTCTGTGCAGTTTAGATGAAAAACCAAGAGGAGGGAGCAGATGAGTCACTTCTGCGTGGAGAAGTGAATTGTACAACAGCACTAGAGGTGAACAGGTCAGGATGGAATTCGAAACAGTAAATTTAGCACCAGTGGTTCCTGCCTTAAATGACATTTGTGAATGCGCCCAGGATGTATCTTTGACCCCAGAGAAGCTTTTCAGGTAATTTACCTGATGATAACTTGAGAGCCACAACCCAGAGAATTGTACAAGTGTCTGCATGCCCAAAACTTTTAGTTTCCCACAGGGTGGATTTGATTTAAATCAAATCGATTTAAATCACGATTTTAATCACTAGTCAGTAAGACTTGATTTAAATCATTTTTTTTAAACAGAAACACTCGTTCTTGCTACTATAATCTTAATATTGACAACCAGATGAAGGTTTCATTTTTGGAATAATAATTTTTTGGAGTAGTTTTTACAGTTATATCAAAAATTACTGATTTGGTTATAGTATTAGAAATACATGGACAGATAATTATGACATTATTGTGAGGTTTAATATGTTAACTGTTTATATTTGATCAACTTTTCTGCTGTACTTTAATGGAAGGAGAAAAATAATCCTTTCCTTAATAATAATTTAAACAATTTAACTAAATAACATTATAACATATGTATCCATGTTTGTTAACTGATGTGGTTAAACAGTTTTTAAAAAATCAAAAACTTAGACTGAGTTTTATTACACATGAAAAACTTAAAACAAATCCTTATTTCCTGATGAATAGCCTTTAGACTATAATGTAACTTAAATAGAAAACTATCTTTAGAAAGATTTTTCTCCAAAAGCATTTTATTTTAAAAATCCAATTTAAATTAAAAAAAAAATCAATTTAAAATTTAAAAAATCAATTTTTTTAAATTATTTTTTTTAAACCATTGGTTTTTTTTTAATAAATATTTTATTCGATTTTACATAAAAGACGACAAAGCAAAACAAAAGCAACAAACAATACACCAAAAACATACAGAATTACACTTTTTTTTACAGAATTAGAACTTTTTAAAGTTCTAAACCATTGGTTTTTATCCACTCTGGTTTCCCAAATGATAACCCTTCATGAACTACTTTGGAAATATATGAATATTTCCAGAGTGGCTTGTGATACACCTGGAGCGAGCAATTGTAATGTATAAAAGCAAAGCATTCTGTTGAGCAAAAGTTCAACAGTTCAAAAGTTGTGGTGAGTGGGTCTTAAGCAGCATTCTCAATCATTGCAACCTTGCAGTGGTATGGTTAGTAGAAACACTTTGTTTTAAAAGGGGAAGGAATTCACCCCAAATTATTAGGATTTGTACTAATCCACTTACCCAGGTGGGATTCATAAACCGCCAAATAACACGTGAAAATGATTTATTGGATGCTGTTTTTATTGGTTAATATACCTCTCAACCTCTGGGATTGCCTGGTTTGATGGTCTTTTATTGGGTCATCTTTCATAGGACAGCATCCAGTAATTAGTTTCCATATATTATCGGGAAGTTCTCGATGCTTGTTTTGAGTGGGTTTGTGCACACCATAGTTGTTTGGTACAAAAAGTGACACCATATATCTCTTATCTGTCTCTCCATCTGACCCACTTCTACAACTGACAGGAGGGTCATGCCACTGGTGGCCATACTGCTTTACAAAGTACAGATTCATAAAGTCTAGAATTTCTAAAGGCTTATAAAAAGAGAACTCTGTGCTATTTAGGGAAGACATATTTTTATGGAACCTTCCATGGATGCTTATCAAATCAAGCTGTTAATAATTTTTTTTTGCACTAGGTATTTTGTTGTTGTTGCCTTCGTTCAGAAAAGGCGAAATACGAAAACGTGTGATTTGCACAAAATACCTTTTGCAGCTTCAGGAAAAGGCACATATTTCTTTCATTTTTCATCCATGTCAGAAAAGAACCCAGGTGTCTGTGTTTTGTGTATTTTTCAGAACGTATGAGCTGCTTTTGAATGGTGGGACTCCCTACGAAAAGGGCGTTGAAGTAGACCCGTCGATTTTGAGAAGAGGTAGAGCTTATCTTGTCCCTTATCTGAAACTGAAAACTATTTTGTATGCCCTGTTGTCAGAAATCCTCCGTTATTTTATTATTTATTTATGAAACGCATGATGTTGCATAAGCACTGCACAAGGTTGAAACACAAACGAAACAGGCACGTCCATGCCAATCTAAGGAAAGGAATTCTAAATAAGCAGTGTTAAAAGTGCCATTGTGTGACTGTGGAAACACTGATTGCCAGATGGAAACATGGCTGTCAACGCCAAAGAGGAAAAGAAGGGTTTTAAGACATTTTGTTTAAGGAAGAAGTGTGATTGGTGTTGGAATAATTAGAATTTTAACTGCAAAGGGGAGGGTGAAAAGTATGACTTAATGTTTCTGATTTGGTCCTACTCATTAAAGTGAGCCACAGAGATCAGAATGAGAACAGGTAGAGATAAACAGATGGAAAAAGTGCTGGATGCAGAAATAAATGAATTACGTATTTGAGAACACTTAAAAGAAACCCAAGTACTGATAATGTTTGATTCTCTGCTTTATTTCTTTTTGCTAAAGCCAGTGGCAGTGTTTTCCATAACATGATAACACTGAGGAAGCAGCCTCAACTTCTAGTGAAACTGAGGTCATTAAGCACCAACTCCAGAGCAATATTGAAGTAAGTGAGCAAAGTTTGCAGTTTTCTTATGATGCTTACATTGTTGTGTAGCTTTCGTTGAGGTGTAGCTTTCTCTCATACATGAAACAAGTGTAAAAGATTTTGGCTGTATAATTTAAAAAAATTAGGTCCAAACTTGCAGTAAAGCTCTGTTATGAATGTGACAGGCTTCTATCAACTATCAAATATTAAATACTAATGCATGTCAGCTGCCAGCCTTTCTAAATACTATTGCATGTCAACTATCTAATGCAAAGTACCGGAGGAGAAAGAACAGTGTATCCCAAATGGTGAAATAAAAGAGGAGATAGAACTATAGTAAATTGTAGTTTGAAGTAACATAATGCAATATTTTGATCAAATGAAAAGTTTGCAGATTTTAATGTTTTTTAAGAAAATGCAGGGATTTCTTCCCTCCACCCTGTTCCGATGGGAGAGAATAGGAAATGCCTCTTCAAAGAAAATTTGAAAATAGAAATCTGATATTTTTTACTTAATGGTGCCTGCCTAGGAACATAGAAGTTGACCCAAATTAACTTTACACAAACGAAAAAAGTATAGAAGGTAAAATTCATGCACCTTACAGTGTTGGACCTTTTAGTATATTGTGTAGTATACCCTAGAAACAGAGAATATGTCCCTTTCCCGTGGTTAGGGCTTGAGTCACAAAACTGCAATTTAATGTGTGAATTGCTTACTAGCCAAGAAGATTAAAGCAGTAGTTCACAGCTGGTCAGAATAAAGTCCATCTTAATACTACTGCATTCAGAAATCTTGCATGTTAAGATGTGCTAAAATATTTCAGGAGTAATTTTTACTGACAACCTTGTTTTTATTTGCTTTTTTTAAAAAACAACAACAGTCTGCTACCAGAAGTATTAATTGGCAGCATGAGCTATATACACCTTTTATTATTTTATCGTCAGATTCTTGGTGATGTGCTCCTCCGGGACAGACCTAACATGCAAAATGCAGGTAAGGAAGTCTGGTAATGTTTGGGTCGAAAAAGCAGAAGCTGCTTTCTGTGCTTGCCATGTGTGTGAGAGAGGTGTCAAGTAATTTCTTCTTTCATAAAGCAGGAGAGGGCCAACTTTAGTTTGGCACAGTCTGCTCCACCAGTGCCACCTCCCCCAAACCCCATGGTTCAGCAGTTCATGTTAATGAATGCATTCTCAGGAACTCTGAAACAGTTAAAGAAGTGGCCCTCAACCCGCGCTCTTCATTAAGTGCAGAGGTAAAAGGTAAAGGTAAAGGGACCCCTGACCATTAGGTCCAGTCGTGACCGACTCTAGGGTTGCGGCGCTCATCTCGCTCTATTGGCCGAGGGAGCCGGGTCATGTGGCCAGCATGACTAAGCCGCTTCTGGTGAACCAGAGCAGAGCACGGAAACGGCGTTTACCTTCCCGCCAGAGCGGAACCTGTTTATCTACTTGCACTTTTGCATGCTTTCGAACTGCTAGGTTGGCAGGAGCAGGGACCGAGGAACGGGAGCTCACCCCGTTGTGGGGATTCGAACCGCTGACCTTCTGATCGGCAAGTCCTTGCTCTGTGGTTTAACCCACAGTGCCACCCGTGTCACAAGAGCAGAGGTGGTTATTGCAAAAATGCCCTACCCGGCACTGCAGTTCGTTTGCAAGAAATCCAAAAATTAGCAGGGGTTACGTGTTCAGCTAGAATCTGTGTTCTCTCTGTCACTCTCCTAAAAATGCTTCAGGTACAAGGGCACAACAGTGGCTCAGTTATGGATGTGATGCTAAGCCAAACTGTGGCTAAGTGTGCAGGTACTTGTCATAAAAATTGCAGTCACTTTGCTCTTCTGGTTAACATGCTACTCTGGGCTGGGCCATGGTTTGGCTTAGTGTTATGTCACTCATGGTTTGGCTTGTGGTTTGTCACAATCCAGGCTATCTGTGAGCAGTAAGCCAAGAACAAACCTTGCCTAAATCCTGTGGTTTTCTGGTGTGTGACAAACCACAAGCCTAGGTTCAGACATAGAACAAAGAGCCATAATTATTAGTGTGAATACCTGTATCCTCATGTGTTCATGCTTGGCCATGGTTTCGCTTAGTATCATGCATGAACCAGGCCA
This sequence comes from Podarcis tiliguerta, assembly GCF_965153285.1. Taxonomy (NCBI): domain Eukaryota; kingdom Metazoa; phylum Chordata; class Lepidosauria; order Squamata; family Lacertidae; genus Podarcis; species Podarcis tiliguerta. Next base: position 17,072,783 of record NC_139536.1, on the reverse strand, counting down.
GTGTTTCTCAGCCAGTCTGGGTATATTTAAACAGCATGGGAATGACATCGTTCTGTCAGCAGCAGTTAAAGCACATCCCTGCACAGTAAGTCAACATGTCCCTGACAATCCCCAGACATTTTCCTATGTTTATGTCTTACAAATACATTTCCATTAAAGTGAATTAAGGATGCAGCTATAAGAAGTGTTCCCACTGGAAATTAGCAGTGCATTTTCCATGGAATCATGTGATCATGGTATGGATTTCTGATTGTGCCTTGATCTTTCCCTGTTTATTTTTAAAGGTATTGTGTAAACTTCATGTTTTAAATCTTAACAGGAATCCTCATTTAAACAATAATGTGGAACTTATATTTTTTCCTTTTTATAATTCAACCTGTTAAGAAAGGTGTAGTTAAAAGTCCTGAGGCAAGGGAATGCATGGCCTACCTCAAAAACATTTATTTCCCCTCCTTAACCTACCTCCTGTTCATCAAAGAAACATATTCACTTCTGCTCAGGGAGAGCAGGCTTCCTCCAGAGTTGTTTTTTGTACTTTTGCATTCCTCCTATTGTAACATGCATACTACTTGCTGTGCCATTGTCACCTCTGTTGTGGCAAAGGAGTGCTAGGTGTTGGAGTGGAAATCAGTCTGAGTTTATGACAGGGTTTGGTGGCTTCTGGAATGCGCATTGACACAGCGACAGCCAGGGTTTGGTGGAGAGGGTGTTTCGCCTGAACGAAAGGAAGTGATGCATCAGAGTCTGGTGGGGAAACAAGGCTCTGAGAAAATGCTTTCTGAAAACTGGTTTTGGAAAATCCACTGAATTCATGGATGAGCAGAGATTGGTCCCATGCCATCTGGTTCTTTGTCAATGCTTGGAAGTGTAAAATACCTAATTGGTTGCAGTTCCTAAGTGTAAATTTCCTGTGGTTGGAACCTTTGTGTAGAAAACCAGCAACTTAAAATGCCTGCTTAAAAGCTCTTGACAATATTTGCACTCTTTCCCAGTTTATAGCACATATTGTGTTGCTCACGGCATCTGGTATAGGCAACAACCGTTTTAGGAAAATCTGATATTTGCGTGACCATGCACACACACATCATGCTGAACTCGGAAGTGTATTTATTTATTTCATATAATTTATATACTGATTGATTGTAAAAAAACAACAACAATCCTCCAAGTGGTTTACAAAGTAATAAAACAATAAAAGCTGGAAAAAATCTCAAGCATGCTTTAAAACCACAAAGTTAAAATACTAAAACAGATTAAAGCTACTTCAACTTAATTTTTTTTATGACGCACATATAAGTGGAAACCAGCATTTCAAAATGAACTGGATGCTTTTACATGGCTGTTATTTGCAATGATTCTAACCCACTTTAACCTTTCAACTGCAAGTGTTGGAGGGCCAGTTCACAATATGGGGGCCAGCCAGTTCTCAGCTTTACATTTTGTACTGGGGTATAAGTTTGTGAATAAAAAACATTTGTATCTCAGGAAGGGGACATGCACATAGAATTGATACATGACACTCTTAACCCCCCCCCCAAATCAAAACCTTCAGAAATGGTAACCCGTCCCAATTGTTTCTACCAGACGCAGGAGTGATACAAGAGCGCATGGCTATTGTCCTCATATCATATTTATGGGATTTTTAGAAGCAAGCAACCTAAATAAATTTTCATGCATACGTACAATGAGCTCTACTCATGACCATAGAACTTATAGGCTGCCATAAATAAAACATGGCTCTTTACAGAAGCTTATAGTCTTAAATTAAATATTGTAGAAGTATGTTCTGCTGCTACAGGTAATCCAGTCTTTGTGATATAAAATACTGCTTTGGCTATTCCCCACCCACCACCCCAGGATATTATTTTTGTGGGCAACTCAACCACATTCTCCCTGTTTCTCCACATTCTAGCCAGCATTTGTGTGTGTGTGTGTGTGTGTGTGTTCTAAAAAGTGTCTTCAGTGGATGTTCAGAATCGTGAAAGGCCAAAGCTGCCGTTTACATTCTCCCGTGAGTTGTTTCTGCCTGGCATTAAATGCTGCTAAAGCTTTCCCAAATAACAAACACCTTTTCAATCTCCCTTGCAGATTTGATTGGCAATCCAGTTTTGGCAACCTTCCCCAAACTCATGGAGCAGCCTGATCTCATGGACGCGCTCAGGGTGCGTGAAACGTATTGCATCACTAATCCAAAAGGACAGCTTTGAAAGCCTCTTTCTTTCCGGCATGGGAGGATTGAACGCTTTTGCACGCCTCCATCCCACTGTTGTGTTCAACAGCTGCTCTGACGATGCTAAGCTTAGGTCAATAATGTGCTGAAAGCAAAGCAAACAGAAATAGAAGTGAAATGCCCAAAGCCTTTGGAAAGAGGTGGCTTAGGAAGGGCTGGAATGCAGCAAAAGGGTGTGGTGGTGTGTTGAAAGAAAAATTCCGAGAAGTTTGACTTTCCTACAGTCATAATGGAAGGAGTGATTTCTGCCAACATCTCTGGTCATCTAACATGATTACGAATCCTCTGGGGAAAAGCTAGAAGGCCAGATCCTGTTTAGCTCCGTGGGGGCGGGAAACAGATTAAGAGAACAGATTTAGTGGTATTCAGATTTTTTTTTTTTTAAAGATGTGTTAGAAAAGGGGTCTCCAGCCTGGTCGCTGCAATAGAGTAACAGAAAAGAAAAAGATAAATGGTTTGGATCCAGACTTTGCTGCTGCTGCTGCTGCTGGATGAAAGGGAGGTGACTTCTGCTGATTCCCTTCTTCCCCCTACAGCTTCCAGCACTCCCCCAAAATCTGCTTTAGAGGGCTGGAAAATCGTCTAGAAAGATGGTGGGGCTACAGAGGAAGGGGGAAGTCAACAAAAATGGCTTCTTCTGCTACTGGGAAGCCTCTACTGGATCAACCCTCTACTGTTGATAGAAGGAGGCTTTCTATATGATGCCAAAGGTTTGATTCAGACTCTATTATCCTTAGAGCAGAAGAACCACTGGAATCGGTGGGACATAACTTTCTCATGTCTAATGCAAATCCCATGTATTTCACTGGGTTTGCGTGAAGGATAATTGAGTCTGAATCCAACCAATTGGGTTTAACTTATCCCCAACTTTGATTTGGGTTATACATTGAAAATCACCCTCGACCCCCCCCAAAAAAACTTTAAGAACCGTTCAGTTGGGCATAAACCACCCATTCTCCTCCTTCCTTGGAGATTTTCAAGGGAAAGTCGCAAAGGCAGCTCCAAGGCAGTGTGGTGTAGTGGTTAAGAGAGGTAGTCTCGTAATCTGGGGAACCGGGTTCACATCTCCACTCCAGATGCAGCTGCTGGGTGAACTTGGGCTAGTCACACTTCTCTGAAGTCTCTCAGCCTCACTCACCTCACAGAGTGTTTGTTGTGGAGGAGGAAGGGAAAGGAGAATGTTAGCCGCTTTGAGACTCCTGAAGGGGAGTGATAAAGCGGGATATCAAATCCAAACTCTTCTTCTTCTTCTTCTTCTTCCATCTCTGAGTGGTTGCGATTCATAATGATTTTCTCATCTGCATCTCTCTCCACAATCCTTTTATTCCGCCACTCTTTGCTTGCATACGAAGTGTCTCAAAACTTTGTGCAGAGCCTCAGAGTTATTCATTCATTCATTCCTTTAGAGTGCTTGGGCAGAGAAGGAAAGCACGCTGAAGAGATCTGAGAAGGTAAGGAAATAAAATCACTTTCTTCTGCACACAAAATATGTTTTAAGCATAATTATATATTGAAGCTTCATTCAAGCACGGGCGTGAGCAGGGGGCTCCCAGCTTTGGCTCAAGAGGACTGCAGCTCCTGCTTGTACTTTGCTCTAGACCTGGGGAGGGCCACCCTTGCCCCAAATCCATTGGGAAAGTTCTTCACTAATTCTGCGCAATGGTGTATTTCAGTTTTGGGGTGGGATGGGGGGGGGGCATACTGCCGTAAGATTCTTGTGCAAACCCAATAGGTCCTCATGTTGCCATGGGCTTGTGCTGCTAAGAGCAGAAGGCTGAAGAATTGATGCTTTTGAATTATGGTGTTGGAGGAGACTCTTGATAGTCCCATGGAGTGCAAGAAGATCAAACCTCTCCATTCTGAGGGAAATCAGCCCTGAGTGCTCACTGGAAGGACAGATCTTGAAGCTGAGGCTCCAATACTTTGGCCACCTCATGAGAAGAGAAGACTCTCTGGAAAAGACCCTGATGTTGGGAAAGATGGAGGGCACAAGGAGAAGGGGACGACAGAGGACAAGATGGTTGGACAGTGTTCTCGAAGCTACCAGCATGAGTTTGACCAAACTGCGGGAGGCAGTGGAAGACAGGAGTGCCTGGCGTGCTCTGGTCCAGGGGGTCACCGAAGAGTCGGACATGACTGAACAACTAAACAACAACAACAACAAAGGATCTTTCTCATTGGATTTTGTGCCAAGCAAAGTGTTGCTGCCCCACTCTGTCTGCTGTGCGCAGGATAGGGCAGTAGCTGTGGCCCAAGCCTGAATTTGTTTCTTAGTGGCTAGGCCACAAGGTGAGATCAAGCTGGCCGTCCAAATCTGATGCATCTATCAACCCTAGAGCCTCAGTTTAAAATTGAAGGAGCAAATTTGCATGCAGCGGCTGTCAACTGTTGCGGCGCCGTGAGGGTTCAAGGTGAACCATTTTGACATCACAACAGCTTATCTGAAGGCTGGATCTGAAGGAGCACTCATTTATCTTTCTCCTCTGTTTAGCTGCTTATAGTTGGCTTTGCTGGTGCTTTAAAGAATTGGTTTTCCATTTTACTGATGGTTTTATAAATCTGTCTGTCTTACTTGCAGCAGTTATAACGTGATTGGTGGGGGAGGGGAACAGACAAGGCTGCATCAACATGAGGTGACTCGTGGCAATTCCAGCGCAAGAAAATGAATCCAATTTTAGGAAGCCGTCAAATAGTAACACGTTTCATTTATTTCCTCCTCCTCTTTAGAGAGATCGGGAATTTTTGAAGTCTGTATTCGTCCTGGTGTACCACGATTCTGTCTTCCCCCTTCTTCAGTCTGTGTTCCTCCCAGAGTACAAGTGGGCAGAAGAAGAATCTGAAGGCACTCGCTGGCGGATGATTGCCGACTTCTTGAAGAAAAACCGAGAAAGGGATGGCGCTCTGTCCTCTCTGCTGTCGTCAGAAGGCCTTCACAAAGCCTTTGATGTCGCAGAAATAGCATATGATTTTCTTGGAGAGGCTAGGAAGAATAATCCTTTAGTATGAATGGACTTTAGTATGAATGGACCTCTTCCAATCGCCATGCCAACGCAAATCAATTAAACATAATTGATGTTCTGGCCAAAAAAGACATATTTTTATATTTGTATGTCATTTTTATAAATACATTGTATTAGTATTCTATCTTTTTGTATTCAGATATGTTGGCTTTGGCTACTTTTGTGTTTTTTTAAAGAAAAAATAAAGTATGTAAACATATATTTTTTAACTTTGATAAAACTTTTCTGTATCGTTTTTTACTGGGTTTCCTCAGGACAATGAAACTTATTGTTCATTCTGGAGCTTGTGTAACAGCAAATGCTGCTGTATTGTACTTGCTTGCGGAATGTTACCACTAATCTTTGATATTTTACAAGAAAAGCAGAAAATGTCATAAAATTCTAACTTGTAAATCTAAAAAACCCGGTCCCATTTCATTTTGATGTAAATGTAAGCATCGATTCTATCATGAGTTTTGCTTTGAACATATACCAACACAGCTGGGTGAACGTCATGCCAGCATTTACTAGTAACTGGTGGAACTGAATATGATATTTGGCCACCTGCCAAGGCCTCATGGTTATTCTTGAAATGTACTGAAATTTCCCACTGCCCTTCAAAATTGCGTAAGAGTTACTGGCAAATGTCAGCATTTACCAAGTTTTCAATATGCAGTCACCTTATGGAATCTTTACTGTGGCTCTGAGCTGAGTATCGGAGGGAAGATAATAGACCAGTTGATTTCTAACACTGTGATGCTACCAGGGAGTGTATGTGAATGGAAGCACAGTGTGGAATCCTGCCCTGCTCCAGTATCCCACAACCCATATTCCTGCTGTTGTTGGTTTATCCTGCTAGGAACAAACATGGCTAAGAAATACTGTTGCTGCACATGAGTTCTTTATCTGGGGTGTACTAACTTTTTGGTGTCATCAAACATACAGCTTCACCAATGTGAATAGAAATGCTGGGGCAGCTTTTCAGACTGGAGAGAGAGATTTATACAGGCGTGTGACTCCCCCACCCCCAAATTTATGTGCGATTGACTTGTGTTTACGCATGGCACCAGGAAATAATTCATTTCAAACCCAGAAATGGTGGGAGAGAGCTGGAGAGTCCTTGTGGCTCACGAGGAGACCCTCCCCAGAGTTTGAAGAGGATGTCAAGGCGGAGGAAGCCCCGAAAGAGGAGGCGCAGCAGGGCTTTGTTTACACCAGGGGTTTGGAAAGTTTCTGAGCACAATTCAAAGTCTTGGTGCAGACCTTTAAAGCCCTAAACGGCCTCGGTCCTCTATACCTGAAGGAGCGTCTCCACCCCCATCGTTCTGCCCGGACACTGAGGTCCAGCGCCGAGGGCCTTATGGCAGTTCCCTCACTGCGAGAAGCCAAGTTACAGGGAACCAGGGAGAGGGCCTTCTGGTAGTGGCACCCGCCCTGTGGAACGCCCTCCCTTCAGATGTGAAGGAAATAAGCAGCTATATTATCTTTAAAAGACATCTGAAGGCAGCCCTGTTTAGGGAAGTTTTAAATATTTAATGCTGTATTGTTTTTAACTCTCGATTGGGAGCCGCCCAGAGTGGCTGGGGAAACTCAGCCAGATGGGCGGGGTATAAATAATAATAATAATAATAATAATAATAATAATAATAATAATTGTGGCTTGGGCCGGTTCATGGTCCTGCAGGCGTGCATAGCTTCCCGTTGGCTGCAGGACCTTCGTGCAGCCAATGGGAAGCCGGCCAGCATAGCGGAAGGCGGTCCCCTGTCTGCTCCACGCCGGTTTAGCACAGCGCATGGGAGCTGACTGATCGGGCGGCAGGGGTCCCTGAGTGGGCTGTGGGGGTCCATGGGCCGGTTAAACGACCCCTATGCGCCGCTTGTGGCCCATGGGCCTTAGGTTGCCGACCCCTGGTTTACACTGCTCAGCCTCTCCCCCACAACTGATGTGCGGGGAAAATTCAGCAGCTGCTTTCGCCTGCGTCCTCCAGCCTCCTGCCAACCACAGAGCTTCAGTTCTAGCTGTCGATATTTTTGGATCAGCCCTGAGTGCTCACTGGAAGGACAGATCCTGAAGCTGAGGCTCCAATACTTTGGCCACCTCATGTGAAGAGAAGACTCCCTGAAAAAGACCCTGATGTTGGGAAAGATTAAGGGCACAAGGAGAAGGGGACGACAGAGGACGAGATGGTTGGACAGTGTTCTCGAAGCTACCAGCATGAGTTTGACCAAACTGCGGGAGGGAGTGGAAGACAGGAGTGCCTGGAGTGCTCTGGTCCAGGGGGTCACGAAGAGTCGGACACGACTAAACGACAACAATTTTTGGTGTGGGTTGAAGAGAGCACGGCAGAGAAGGTGTTTAAAGGGTGCTTAGAGAGTGTTCCCCACTTTATGCGATTTCACTTATGCGCACAGGGGTGCAGAACGTAACCCCCACAAAAGTGGGGTATGTGTGTGCTTGTACATTACAGTGTGAGCTGCCTTAGAAAGAGCTCCCTGGATATTGTCAGCATCAATCACATTGAAATGAGTGAGGCTTGAACCTTCCAAGGGGCATGGAGATTGGGCAGATAATTCACAATGCAATTATTTTTAGATGCTTCCTTAATGAGCCCAAGACAGGAATCTGACCATGGCACCTAAGCGGAGACGAAACTAGTTCAGCAAGGCCAACCAGCAATAAGTCTTTTTGTTGGATGTGTTCCCAGTCAATTAACAACAAGACAATGGAGTTCTTCAGAAAGGCACGTCAGTGTTGCCCTTAAATTGTTTAGAAAATGCGCTGCTGTTATGTTAATGAAAGGCTTGACTCAACCCCAAACGTTAAATATATGTCTTCCTCTTTCCACACCAGGGTGTGTAGAGCTTGCGTGGCTAGGATTACAGTCCTCAAGGCTATAAATTTCCCTATTAGTTTGGGGGTGCTTCACACATCTTTTCCCCACAGGGTGCTGTGGGGGGTGGAGAGTGGGGGGGGGGGGGAAAGCACATGCGCTCACTGAATATTCTGGGTGTGCATTTGGCTCTAAAACAGGCATAGGCAAACTCCGGCCCTCCAAATGTTTGGGACTACAATTCCCATCACCCCTGACCACTGGTCCTGTTAGCTAGGGATGATGGGAATTGTAGTCCCAAACATCTGGAAGGCCGGAGTTTGCCTATGCCTGATCTACAACAAGAGCTTTTAGTCTCCGGTACACAAAGCAAAATGGATACTCGTTCAGTGCTCATGCCTGATGGGTGTAATAAAAGAAAAACATGTGTTCTCTTCCTTAGAAAAAGGATACCCAAAGTGATGGGCCACAGCATGTTTAAAACAACAAAACTTCATGAGAAAAATATAATTGTTTAAAGGACAGGTGCAGCCAAATTTTAAATACCTGTGTTGTTATTGCTGTCTGGCCATGGGCTGTCACCACTCATTGCAGTAGTAAATAAGGAGCTGAACCTGTTGGCCTGGAAAGGAGACAATCAGAGGAGGTCTGACACTCCATTCTCCTTATTTTTTTAAATAAAAATATAAATACCATATATCCTAAGGGATGCAGGTGGCGCTGTGGTCTAAACCACAGAGCCTAGGGCTTGCCGATCAGAAGGTCAGCAGTTCGAATCCCCGCGACGGGGTGAGTTCCTGTTGCTCGGTCCCTGCTCCTGCCAACCTAGCAGTTCGAAAGCACGTCAAAGTGCAAGTAGATAAATAGGTACCACTCTGGTGGGAAGGTAAACGGCGTTTCCGTGCGCTGCTCTGGTTCGCCAGAAGCGGCTTAGTCATGCTGGCCACATGACCCGGAAGCTGTACGCCGGCTCCCTCGGCCAATAAAGCGAGATGAGCGCCGCAACCCAAGAGTTGTCCGTAACTGGAACTGACTGTTAGGGGTCCCTTTACCCTTTACCTTTAAATACCATATATATACCCCGTGTGTGTGTGTGTTTTGCAGCCAATCTCACTCCCCACCCCACCTGTCCCCATGTAAAACTACCTTGGGCAAAAGATTCTTGCATTGCAGGGCAGCTTCGCAATTCTATGATTCTATGACCATACAAAAAAGTTAAAAACAGACATCAATTAACCATTGTGGAGAGATGCCTCCCTAACTGCCTCCTCATATACCACAGGTTGTATAAACCTGCATGCTTTGACTTTTTGGCCTAGACTTCGCTTCCGTTAAAACAGTGGAGGCAGTGACCAGGAAATAAATAAACCACACATTTGATTTTTATTGTTATTAAGGACTGTAGCCAATGTCAGTCCTACTCAGAGTAGACCTACTGCACACAAGTAACTTAGGTTCATTAATTTCTGTGGGTCTCCTATGAATATAGCATAGTTGGATACAACTCTCAAGGACTATAAACCCCTTCACTGTCGTCTTTGCTGTTTTTGTCACTGCTTGGAATAATGCTTGCTGAGTGGTAGTTGCCATGGGTAGTAGTAGTAGTAGTAGTAATTTATTATTTATACCCCACCCATCTGGCTGGGTTTCCTCAGTCACTCTGGGTGGCCTCCAACAAAAGATTAAAAATACATTAAAACATCAGTCATTAAAACCTCCCTAAACAGGGCTGCCTTCACATGTCTTCTATACAGCAGATGGTTGTTTATTTCTTTGACATTTGATGGGAGGGCGTTCCACAGGGAAGGTGCCACCACCAAGAAGGCCCTTTGCCTAGTTTTCTGGAACTTGGCTTCTCGCAGCGAGGGAACCGCCAGAAGGCCCTCAGCGCTGGACCTCAGCATCCGGGCAGAACGATGGGGGTGGAGATGCTCCTTCAGGTATACAGGACTGAGGCTTTAGGGCTTTAAAGGTCAGCACCAACACTTTGAATTGTGCTCGGAAATGTACTGGGAGCCAATGTAGGTCTTTCAAGACCGGTGTTAGGTGGTCTTGGCGGCCGCCCCCCAGTCATCAGTCTAGCTGGGAGGGTGACTGGTACCTTTCTGTCTGATTTGTGGCATTTGGGTGGCTAGCATTGGGGGGGCACAATACCCAGCTGGATAGATTCAGGGGTTACTCCAGCAGGGCTCCTCGTATTCTGATGCCTTCTACAGTAGTTGGACGTTTTGCTAGTGTTGGTTTGTTCATTTGCTGGTGTTGGTTTGCTCTAGGAGCAGATGCAAGGAGACAGAGGGCCAGATCAGTTATTCCATTCTTCAGGAAACCCTCCGTTGGGCTGGTGTGCCCCACCCTCCAGAAAGGATGGAAGAAGCACACTTGTGTGTGCCATGCTTATTGGACAGAATGCTTCCCCATCTATAACAGATGCAGTCCCCCTCCCATTCCCATTCTTTCTGGCAACAGTCGGAAATGCTGTGCTCAAATGCAGTACAAATCACTTCCCCTGTTAACTTTTGCTCCAAAGTGTAGGGGAGGGCTATGTAGGCAGGCTGAGTGCTTTCCTTACGCAGTGGATGAACGGATCCAGAGGCAGTCCACAGCCAGTTGCCGTAGCCGTCATATCAGCCCGAATGCCCTTGAACGAATCTCAGAACAGCAACACCGAACTTGATGTGGAAACAGCTCTTTCTGTCTTCTTCTTCTGCTCACCTCTGCTTGTCTTCTTCCCTCCCACACCCTCTAGAGGGCATTGACTTAGACGCTTATGCCTTTGAGGGGCTGCTACATGAGTGCTGATCTGCAGATAAGTTCTTGTTTAGCACCTTTGCAGGCCAAAGGAACATGCCAGCTGATCCTTTCTGTTGGCCAAGTAGCCTTTTTTCCTTTTTTTTAACCAGCCTCACAATGGTGCAAAATTCAGATTCCAGCATTCTTAACTTTAGGTAAAGGTAAAGGGACCCCTGACCATTAGGTCCAGTCGTGGCCGACTCTGGGGTTGCGGCACTCATCTCGCTTTACTGGCCGAGGGAGCCGGCCTACAGCTTCCGGGTCATGTGGCCAGCATGACTAAGCCGCTTCTGGCGAACCAGAGCAGTGCACGGAAACGCCATTTACCTTCCCACTGGAGCAGTACCTATTTATCTACTTGCACTTTGACGTGCTTTCGAACTGCTAGGTTGGCAGGAGCAGGGACCGAGCAACCGGAGCTCACCCCGTCGCGGGGATTCGAACCGCCGACCTTCTGATCAGCAAGTCCTAGGCTCTGTGGTTTAACCCACAGCGCCACCCGCATCCCTATTCCTAACTTTAAAATACTGTTAATGAGTTTGTTTTATTGTTTAACTTTTTTGTTTTAAAAAGAGTTTTCTAAAGTTTGCAGTCTTTCGGAATAAACAGCAAACAGCTTGTAAAGGTTTCTCTCAATGCCTAGTAGCTGAGTGAGCTTGCAAGGGAGCCCTAGCCAGGTATGATGGGAAGCCCTGGAATACAAAAGCCATTGAGCCTTGCAACAGAAACAGGTGTGTTTGTGTGTTGCCGCTTCCCCTCTCTCTTTTCCAGCAGGGCATGTGGTTGCCAAGCCCTTCCTGATCGGCTTTATTAACTTTAGAATAGTTGATGATTCTTCTGCAGTGATGAGTGGAGCTACCTGCCAAGCTGGAACAGGCTTCACCTTTGACGTCCAGTTGGGTGTGTCTATGGATACTATTTTAAGCTTTGCTTGCTAACAGCGTCTCAGAGATAACTGAGAGTAGCGGAGCTGTACTAACTACAGCTATTCAGCCTGTACAGAAATGGATACCAAATCTTCAGGACCAGCTCCCGTCGGCACAGCGCCTGAAAATATTCCTTCAGGAGTAGATGTTTTCAGGACCATACCGTATGCCTTGATTCTGCCAGAGCTGGTAAGTCAAACGACTTCCTTTAATTATAGTTATTTGATTCCATATAGTATAATACAGTTCATGTATGCTCCTCGTAGCATTTATGCATGGCCGGGAGTCTTGGCTTCTGGCATGGGCATGAAATATGCAGGTTGAGACACACACACACCCATGTGCACATAGATAATCCACAAAAGGAAACCCATTGCACATCAAAAAGTCTCCACATACATCTCACTTACTGGATCAGGGATGCAAGCTTAAAGCTGTTGTGCATCTGAATTTGCACCAGCGTGCCATTCTGATTGCTATCCATCTGTATCACTGTTGCTTTCAGTGGGCCCTGAAATTATTTTAAGCCTTAAAAATATTTTTGGAGCACCTATTCCGATTATTCCAAGGATATTGATGTTGCAATCTGTTGGGATAAAACCTGGATGGCAAAGATCCCAAGAATTGCCTTGCCTGTATGTCTCTTGTCCTCTTTGTCAGAAAGAAGCTCAAGAGGTACATCAGTACAGAAAATGGAACCAGGATTAGTTTGGTAGTATTGCTCACTTGCTTGTGTGAGGCAGAGAGCAACAGGACTGGGTCATTTTGAGCAGGAGAAGAGAACAAGGTGTTTTGAAAGTGTGAGACAGCTTTAACTCAGACCATCAGTCCTTTGAGCTCAGTACTGCATGCTCTGCCTGGAAGCAGCTCTTGTGGGCCCTGGGAAGAGGTATTTGCTATCCCCTACAACATGGCCCCTTTAAGTGGCAAAGCCAGGGGTTGGAGGGCATCACTTTCGACTCTCCATAGTTCAAAAAATGCAAAGAGATTCCCAGTTGACTGACCATGTTGATGAAACATCAACTGACCATGCTAGACTCTTAAAAGAAGCAATCAACCTCAGAAAGCAAAGCTAACTGAGCAGCTATCCACAATGCTGTTTGATGCTCAGTTTGACTCTCAGGGACTCAGGAGCGAAGCAGTCTGCTCTAGTCCCTAGTCATCTCCTTGAGGCTGATTGCTGTGAGGACATGTTCTGCTCATGAAAGGTTCTCTCTGACCTAACGATTAGATACATTTTAGGCTTGGCTGAGCTGCATATGGTACCAAGGGACTGAACCAGGAGTGTTCACAAGTTAGATACCAGCGTTTATTTAAGCTTAACTAATGTGGTTTGCAGTTAATTGGACAAGGTTGGGGTTTTGGCCATTTTCCTGGGGCCTTGGTTTGAGTGTCAATTACTCAGTTTGGGAGGGGGTGGCAGAAAACATGGGGTTTGCAGCACCAAACGGCACAAAACTAGCACAAAACATTGGCACCTGTCTGGAATCCATTGGAAAAGGTTGGGTTTTTTGGCATTAAAATTGTGACCCTGTGTCAATTACTCGGTTTGAAGTCTGGCACGAAATGCGGGGGTTCGTGGCACAAAATGGCACAAAACTAGTGCTAAACTTTGGCATCAGGTTGCGGGGGGATCCAGAATTTTGGGGTCACATGGTAATGAAGCTGTTGATTTATACAGGTGAGAGGAGCAGGCAGATTTCAGTGACTGGAACTTTGGGGGCAGAGTTCTGCTAGCTGACATACAAAGCAGAGAGGTCCAAAATCAGCTGCACTAACCATCCTGAACATATTCATATGTACATTTATCTGGAGGTTAATCTATTGATTCCAAGAGTTTCCTTTCAAGTCTGCATACTTTGGGTATTAGCCCATGATATGGAAAACATGGCAGAGCAACTCAAGAGCTGCAGCCCATTTGCATTCCCCGTGAGCTTTATGATGTGTGGACTTTAATGCTGTCGGACTTTGCCTCTGATAAGTGAAGGACCTCTTGAGCGAAGGTTGCTTTCGTCACAAATCCAGCAAATTACAATAAATGCCCCAATGGTACTGATGACAAAGACTTCGCAAGAAGAAATCTCTGTGCTGTGAAATGGAAAGCCAGCGCTCCTGTGATATGACTGACACACCTTACTTACCTAATGGTTTTGGAATGCCCATTAAGGAGTGTGGCAGGCAATGCATTTTCAGTTAAAAGGATGACATTGAGGTGGGGGCAGATCAGAGGAACAGCGGCTGCTAACATAGGGTTACCAGAAGTCCCTGGATTTGCAAATCTGTCCCCGGACAAATTCCATCCCTGGAATGTCCCCAAATTTGCAAATCTGTCCCCGGGAAACGTGGCAGCGGCAACCTCAGCAGCCCGGAGCCAGCCTGGTAGTGCAGTTGGCTCTGGCTGGCTTCAGGAGCTGCTTGCTGCCATGGCACCTGCCATTATCCCTCGCCAGAAGTCCCCATATGATGTGTCTTGTGCGCATAGGATGTGTCTTGTGGAATCTCCTGCCCCCTTCCCCCTTTGTTTTGACTGATCAGGGAGGCTTGGGAGTTGTGGGCGGGCTGCCGTTGCCCAGTTTTTTTAAAAACTCTGTGCATTTATGTATCACAGGGTGTGAAAGAAGGGCTTTGCACCTTTATGCAATATGCATGTATACTTGGGCCCAGGGTCTTTTGCCTCACCATCCCCACTACTGACTCCCTGTTGCTACTCAGCTTCAAAAAAAGGAAAAGGAAAAAAGTGTCCCCGGATTCATTGAAAAAAATCTGGTAACCATATGCTAACAGGCATGGGGGGAAGTGGCAAAAGCCTTGGAGCTTTGTTTTCCTCCACAAACCTTTTTATACTCTGCGAAATGGGCAGTGTTCATATCATAACTGTCAGGAAAATTCTGCGTACCACAAAAAGTTTTGGCTTCTTTGTTTGGAAGATTGTGCAGACTAATGGATCCAAATGGCAAAGGTCTATCAGATTAGGAACACAGAAAGCTGACCTGCTGTGGGGCCCTTCAGACAGCAGTTTTGTTGCAGGTGTCTGCTTTACCTACTGCAACATGCTATTGATATAATAAATATATACATAATTTTTTATTTATACCCCACCCTTCCTGGTTCAGAAAACCGGGCTCAGAGCGGCTAACAACAATTTTAAAACACTTAATTGATGAAACAAAAAACAGCATAAAATACAGTATAAAATGTGAATAACAATAAATTCAGCATTCAAAAATCAATTTGGGGGGAAATCCATTAGATGATAACCAGGGCTAGCTGGCTAAATTAGTCCTATTTGGGCCAGTGAGGAGACCGGGGGAGAATTAGCTGTGGGATCCCAGAGTGGGTAATCTTCATAAAAAGGGGAGGGGAAGGGAAGGGAAGGAAGGAAGGGGAATAAAAGATCAGGCTAAGTTCAAATTGAAAGCCAGGCAGAATAGCTCTTCTTACAGGCCCTGAGGAAGGAAGTTAAATCCTGCAGGGCCTTGGTCTCATGGGACAGAACATTCCACCAGGTTGGAGCCATCACTGAGAAGGCCCTGGCCCTGGTGGAGGATAATCTGACTTCCTTAGGGCCTGGGACCTCTAAACTATGATTATTCATGCACCTTAAGGTCCCCTGTGGTGCATACCAGGAGAGGCAGTCCCATAAATATGAGGGCCCTAAGCCACAAAGGGCTTTAAAGGTCAAAACCAGCACCTTAAACCTGACCCGATACTGCATTGGGAGCCAGTGCAACTGGTAATGAAATGGTCATGCATTAGTGGTGGATTTATATGGGACACATCATTTTGCTTTCTTAGATGTTCTGCAGTGCTTCCCCAGTGCTAGTGCACCTGGAGGGGCTCTCTTGCAATAGAGTGCAATAAAAGCAGGACAAAACAAACAAACAATAACCATCTCAGGAACATCTGTGGTGCACTTGACTTGCAATGCACACATATTGAACTTGCACAAATTCAGCCTTACATGCTAAAAAAATAAACAGGGGACAAGCGTCCGGGGAAACAAATGTTGGCAACCCCACCCACCATTGCACTCACCTGGGGAGAGAGTTCAGAGGTGCAGGGAGAGTGTTCCACAGCCTTTGGGGGCTTTCATGCCTTGCTTGTGAGCTTCTCAGAGGCATCTCTGCCTTTTTAAGGAAATAGGTTGGATTAGATGGGCCTTTGGCCTCTCTGTTATGTTCTTATGAACAGTAATAGAATGTGGTGGGTGCAACTGAGAAGGTTAAGTCCAACCAAGTCCCACTGAAAAGCTGGGGGAGGGACAGTGCAGCGGGGGGGCGGGGCGGGGATTACTTGCCTTGCCCCGGGTTAGGGGATGCAAATTACTTGCCTTGCCCCGGGTGCTGACAACCCACGCTACGCCACTGGTGCCAGTGGAAACATCCTCTGAGCGGAATGTTACCTGCTGGATGCTCACACCAGTAGAGGCAAAGTCCACCAATTCCCCCTTTCCTCTGTAGCCTATTGATCCTCCCCGACTAAAATGTGCTTGGGCGGTTTTGGCGACCGTCCTGAGCAGTACAGTGGTACCTCGGGTTAAGTACTTAATTCGTTCCGGAGGTCTGTTCTTAACCTGAAACCATTCTTAACCTGAAGCACCACTTTAGCTAATGGGGCCTTCTGCTGCCGCTGTGTTGCCGCTGCCCAATTTCTATTCTTATCCTGAAGCAAAGCTCTTAACCTGAGGTAATATTTCTGGGTTAGCGGAGTCTGTAACCTGAAGCGTCTGTAACCTGAAGCGTATGTAACCTGAGGTACCCCTGTATTTTGAAACGGAAGGCCTGATTTCACCTTTGCGTGACCCACCCTTGAGAACCTGTCTGGTTGCTTCTCAACAAGGGTGGGTCTGTGCCTCTCTTGAAAGCGATCCTTCCTCATCAGCCCTCAGTGGGGAGTGTAGGTCTGAGTAAGCAGAAGCTAAGAGATACCTGTTAGTGGATATGAAAAGCTCAGTGCCAGATTCCCCCCCAACCCCACCCCTTGTTGTCACTGAAATGGTAGCTCTGGCTCAGGGTAGGTCTCTGGGAACACCTTTGTGAAATATGTGCATATTTATAGCGGCTGCTCAAGTAGGTATGCAGAAACTGACATCCTAGGAGAATTGTGAGGCTAGGTTCTTCTTGAAGAATTAATGATCCAGAAAACTCATTGCCTGTTCATAATGAAATGTTTGCACAAATCATATGAAGTATGTCCTATATATAAACACAGGGGGTTTTTTTGTTTTGTTTTTTTAATTTTCTCTCTGTGCCAATATCTGTCTCTTGAATTAGGCTTCACAGGTGTACATATTTTACCTGTACATTTTGCCCCACACAGTAAATAGCATCTTTTTCTTTCTTTTTTATGGGGGATTAAATTGTCCTTCTCCATTGCCGTGGTCCCAATCCAACACCCCAAGACCACCACATGGCTGTTATTAGTTTTTTTAAAACTGCAGGGGATCGTATCTATGGATTTGCAGCACCATGATCTATTTTGGTGGTTGTTGCCAACCCTGTCAGAACACTGGAATCTACTAAGGTTGTTGGTCCATTTTGCTCAGTATACTGTTTATGTTGATTTACAGTAGCTCTCCAAAGTTTTGGGCAGGGATCTTTTTCGTCCCATTCTAGAAATGTCAGAGATTGAACTCACAGAATCATAGCCCATTCCCTATGGAACTGAGGGTATCAAATGCCTGATCTGTCCTGTGTATAAACACCCTACTCCAGTCCGGAGTTTCTGTACATGTTGTGAAGTACACACTTAGCTCCTATGCTTGCAGATGTTCCCACTCACTTCATTTACAGTGTAAGATGCCCAAACCCAAATAGTGAATGGAATCTTTGCTATTTGGCATTAAGCATGGCGCAACATGGTCAGGGTCTATGCCGTTAAGCTATTCGGACAGATGAGTAGAATACCGGGTTTGCATCCTGCTCCTTTTATCAGCAGTTCTCATCTTAGAGCGGCTGGCTGGCTGCAGGTAGCTTTGTTCCAATGTAAGGAACGTGGGAAAGGAGAAAAGCAATCAATCTTCCGAAGCGAATCTAGGATGGGTGCAGAAAGATGTGACATGAGAGAGAGAGAGAGAGAGAGAGAGAGAGAGAGCTTACAGCACATCCTTGCAGTGGCGTAGCGTGGGGGGTGCAGGGGGGGCCGGCCGCACTGGGCGCAACATCGGGGGGGGGGGGCGCGCTCGCACTCGCAGCTCTCTGCCCCTACCTGGTTCACTCACTCTCTCTCACTGCAGTGCTGGCTGTGCGAATCCGATCCGAGCCGCCGGGTCGCCGCCCACTGTGGAGGGGAGGGTGCCAGGCGTGCGGTGCGGTGCGGAGAGAGAGCGAGGGACTATCTGGGGGAGGGACAGTGCAGCGGGGGGGGGGCGCAAATTACTTGCCTTGCCCCGGGTGCTGACAACCCACGCTATGCCACTGCATCCTTGAGCCATGAGGTAAAGCCACCTTCCTCCTGGCTTTCAAACAGAGACAGGTCTTGGCCCTGCCTTGGTGGTCAGTCTTGCCCCTTCCACATGCTCCAGGAAGGCTGCCCACCATTATTATTTTGTTAAAAATGAATTTTTAATACAGTGGTACCTCGGGTTACAGATGCTTCAGGTTACAGACGCTTCAGGTTACAGACTCCGCTAACCCAGAAATAGTACCTCGGGTTAAGAACTTTGCTTCAGGATGAGAACAGAAATCATGCTCCGGTGGTGCGGCAGCAGTGGGAGGTCCCATTAGCTAAAATGGTACCTCAGGTTAAGAACAGTTTCAGGTTAAGAATGGACCTCCGGAACGAATTAAGTTCTTAACCCGAGGTACCACTGTAAAAGAAGGCTGAATGTTAAAGAATTTATCCATCTGTCCATTGCATTATTTCTTTCTTTGTCTAATGAAACTTTTTGAAGTGCAAAGCATTAGTGGAAAGTGGAATGGCTTGTTGGTGACATTATAGGGACATAGTTCATCAGTGCCGTACAGGTCTTCTGCTGCAGATCTACAGATCACACAGAACACCCTTGCAAAGTCAATTCTGGAGAGGAATAGGTACAACAAGCGTGCAACCCTATGCATGTCCACTCAGGAGTTGGTTGCGTTGTGTTCAGTGGGACTTAACGCCCAAGCAAACATGCCTAGGACTGCAGCTTTAAACTTGCCAGAGGGAGGCCCCATTTCAGAGCAGCTCCAATGCTCTATAAATGTTATATGTTTCTTCACCTACAGAGAAGTAAACAGTAGCTTTATTCACAAAGCAAAATAAATAAAACGTCTTAACTCAAAACCATATTTGTGCCAATTTGCACGGAGAATTCCCCTAATGCAGGCATCCCCAAACTCGGCCCTCCAGATGTTTTGGGACTACAACTCCCATCATCCAGTGGCGTAGCGTGGGTTGTCAGCACCCGGGGCAAGGCAGGTAATTTGCGCCCCCTAACCCGTGGATTTGCGCCCCCTAACCTGTGGATTTGCGCCCCCTAACCCTAACCCCCAGATGTTGCGCCCGGTGCGGCCGGCCCCCCTGCACCCCCCACGCTACGCCACTGCCATCATCCCTAGCTAACAGGACCAGTGGTCAGGAATGATGGGAGTTGTAGTCCCAAAACATCTGGAGGGCCTACTTTGCCTATGCCTGCCCTAATGTACTAATGTACTAATGCCTATGCCTGCCCTAATGTACTAATGTACTAATGCCTATGCCTGCCCTAATGTACTAATACTTCTTTCAATGACTACTTCTGGGTGTTTATTAAGTTGCTAATATAGCCAAGAACGAAAGTTTTCAGGGTAAAAACCATGTTCTTTTTGTGTGTGGCAAAAACGACCAAGGTCACATGTACAACGTGGGTTGTAGTCAATTATTATTTTTGCTAAGAACGGACCCATTAAAATTAATAGACACAAGTTACCTATGACCATTATTTTCAGTGGATCCCCATACATTTAAAACACACCCCTCCCCCAAAGAATCTCAAGAACTGTAGTTTACCCTTCACAGAGCTACAGTTCCCAGTTAACAAATTACAAGCAAACACATTGGCTAGTCTTTAAGGTGCTGCAGGACGCTATGTTGTTTTAGAATAAAGATGTGTGTGTGTTGTTTTCACGATGACTTGTTTGCAAGCCTCTGTTTGTCCATCAGCAGAAATAGCTGCAATGTACTCCCAAGAATCAGGTTCAATGACTCCTGGGTGGAGACCTTGAAAAGAGCTGAGAGAGGCAGAAAGGGAGGCTGGGTGTGGAGCCCAGGGTGAAGACATGGTGAAAAGAATCAGGTTCACAGAGTTTGAGGGCAGGTGTTGCCTTAGTAACAAGGCCTGAGAGACGAGAACACCACTGCTGGGAGCTTGTAGTTGTGAGGCAGTCACAGAGCACAGAGATGGACGACTGGTCGGTCCAAGGCAGTTTTGTGGGGAAGGCACACTTGTCCTTTGTGAGTTGACAGTTGTTGTTTAGTCGTTTAGTCGTCTCCGACTCTTCGTGACCCCATGGACCAGAGCACGCCAGGCACTTCTGTCTTCCACTGCCTCCAGCAGTTTGGTCAGACTCATGTTTGTAGCTTCGAAGACACTATCCAACCATCTCGTCCTCTGTCGTCCCCTTCTCCTTGTGTCCTCCATCTTTCCCAACATCAGGGTCTTTTCCAGGGAGTCTTCTCTTCTCATGAGGTGGCCAAAGTATTGGAGCCTCAGCTTCAGGATCTGTCCTTCCAGTGAGCACTCAGGGCTGATCCAAAAATATCCACAACTAGAACTGAAGCTCTGTGGTTGGCAGGAGGCTGGAGGACGCAGGCGAAAGCAGCTGCTGAATTTCCCCCGCACATCAGTTGTTGGGGAGAGGCTGAGCAGTGTAAACCAGGAGCCTCAGCTTCAGGATCTGTCCTTCCAGTGAGCACTCAGGGCTGATTTCCTTCAGAATGGATAAGTTTGATCTTCTTGCAGTCCATGGGACTCTCAAGAGTCTCCTCCAGCACCATAATTCAAAAGCATCAATTCTTCGGCGATCAGCCTTCTTTGTGGTCCAGCTCTCACTTCCATACATCACTACTGGGAAAACCATAGCTTTTACTATACGGACCTTTGTTGGCAAGGTGATGTCTCTACTTTTTAAGATGCTGTCTAGGTTGGTCATTGCTTTCATCCCAAGAAGTTGACAGTAGGTTTAAATTAATGATATCTGCTAAGAAATGTTCATGGACTGGCTGGATGCAGAGGAATGCAGAGGCTGTGGCAGAGAGCAGTCCAGAATCAGAGGCAGAAACTGAAGCAGGAGACGAGGGAGGCCAAGAGGCAGAGATGAGTCTGGATGGTATGGGTGTCCCACTCCTGCTGTGCCAAGCTCCTGTCCCCCTTGGTCTCCCAGAACCAGAGGAGGCATGAAAAGGATGGAGGAGAGGTTAGATTCATGCAGGCGCAGTCTCCAATTGCTTTGAGGGAAAACCTTGGAGAGGAAGGGATTTAGGCAGCTCTGGGGAGGCGGGGACATTCAGTCTCAGCAACTGCTTCATGGAGGCAAGACTTGCCGGATATAAGTTGCTGTGCTCATTAGGTCTGTACAGATCATATTTTTGCTAAGCAAGAGTTAACTCCAACTTGCACAGTGTGATTTACTGCTGGCTCGCTCCTGGCAGTGCTTAACCGTGCAAGGCTCTGCTCTTGGCAAAATTGCCTGAAAAGCAATAGCTAAGGATATATCCAGGCAGCTCTGATCTGAATCTTTGGGTGGGTGCACCACACCTTGTCTCAGATATGAAGGACTCTTCAGCCCAGTTGCAACCCAGAGAGTTTGCACAATACTTTTAACCACTGGAAGATCTTTCTCTTCCCTTCCAACCGAAACTGGGCAAATCAGTCCATTTTGCTTCCTCTCAGTTTCTTTCCTTCTTCTTCTTCTTCTTCTTCTTCTTCTTCTTCTTCTTCTTCTTCTTCTTCTTCTTCTTCTTCTTCTTCTTCTGTCCTCAGTTCTCCATATCAGCTTGCGATTTTTTAAAAAAGTCCTTGTGAAGATTCATCAGCATTTTGGTGCAAAAATTCTCCCAATCTGCACATTTTTGCATGCGGTTTTGCCCAAAACACATTTTTGCAAAGCCATTTCCCCCTAATATAATGCCTTTTCACGGATGTGTGCATTTCCTGACCCTAGCACGTGCATTTTTGCACACAATACTCGGCTGGTGGGCTGCACTGCTAAATTCAAAATGCTAATTCAGAGTGGGCAGCTCTGTCCTGTACACTGTGAAATGGATTTTTTACTTTATAACTGTAGAGGTAATGTGTAAAGCAGGGGTCGGCAAGGTTTACCTCGCCTGGGCCGGTTCACTCCAGCAGAGATCCCTCTGTGGGCTGGATTGCGTGTGTGCCCATGATTTCTGGCCTCTGTGCAGACGCAATTTCTGGTGCCGCGGAAGCGAGTCCCTGCACCACGCTGTGCCAGTTTAGCGCAGCGCACAGGGACTCGCCAAGCGGGTGGCTCGGTTTGGGAGCCTCTCGTGGGCCGCTTAAACGACCCCCGTGGGCTGCTTGTGGCCCATGGGCCTTAGGTTGCCTATCCCTGGTGTAAAGCACATGTAATGAGCTTTTGAATCAAAAGTGATGTTGAGGAATTTTTCTCACAAAGCTCTTCTTTATTTCATTTTTTAATCATTCCCCCTGTTTGCTACTGTTTGACAGAGGGGTAAAATCTATTATTTCAAGGTTGTTTATAAAGTGATCAAGCAGAAACTAACCTGCCGTTGACCTTATGAAGAATGAGAGAGGATTTCGCAACTGCTAGGTGTGCACTCCAGTCTCATTTCCTACACTCTGTTCAATCTATATTTGGATGTCAAAATGCTTTAGAATATGGGTGGCCAACCCACTGTCCTACAGATGTTGCTGGACGACATTAGAAGAACCTGGCTGGATCAGAGCAAAAGTCTACTTGGTTCAGTATCTTAGTATCTTTTTTTTCATTTATTTTGTTCATTTGCCTTTTCAAAAACAGGAAGAGAGAGCTTGCTTAATCCCTCTCCCCTCCCCCTCGTCCCACTTACAACTTCATACCAAATACAGCATGTATACATATACCATATGACTTTCCTTCCACCCTTTTCCTGGTTCCTTTGCTGTTTTACTACTCTGCACAATCCACATCTTTTTAATCATCCAATTTGTTATCTATTAAAAACTCTTATCTATTTCAGCTCTGATGGATTTACTCAAGACCTGCTAAGCTATGTATTTGTTTATACTGGTTCTTAAAATATTCAATAAACATTATCCATTCCTCCTTGAATTCCTTATCTTCGTTTTCTCTTATCCTGTTCGTCAGACCAGCCGGTTCAGCATATTTGAACATTTTACATTTTACCATACTTCTTATCCACCTTTGTGCCAATATTGGGTTCTAGCTGCGGCCATGGCGTATAGTAATAAACTCTTTTGTTTTTTGGGACCTCCGTTATGACTATCCCCAAAAGGAAAATCTCAGGTGTTTGGGGGAATTTTTTTTAAAAAAAATCATTATATTTGTTGTTTAGTCGTTTAGTCGTGTCCGACTCTTCGTGACCCCATGGACCAGAGCACGCCAGGCACTTCTGTCTTCCACTGCCTCCCGCAGTTTAGTCAAACTCATGCTGGTAGCTTCGAGAACACTGTCCAACCATCTCGTCCTCTGTCGTCCCCTTCTCCTTGTGCCCTCCATCTTTCCCAACATCAGGGTCTTTTCCAGGGAGTCTTCTCTTCTCATGAGGTGGCCAAATTATATTTAGTTTCCCAAATTATATTTTTCCCAAATATATATTTAGTTTCCAATATTCCTTAATTACTTTATAGGACCACCACATGTGGAAAAATGATCCCTCATTTTCCTTACACTTTCAACACAAACCTTTTTCTTATTTAGACATTTTCGTCAGTCTGGTGGGTGTTAAATACCACCTGTATCCTAGTCTCCCAGTGACCAAGCAGATGCTCATGAAAAGCCCAGAAGCGTGAGCTGTTCTTGCCATTTCTAGCAACTGGTTTTCAGAGGCACCAACCAGCAGAGCTAGTACAACATACTCTTATAGATTTGGAAGGGGACCCCCTAAACCCTAGAAATTAATAAATGGTAGGATTGTGTTGATTTGGGATGTGAAGGGAGAAATACAAGCTGTAGAGGAATTCCTGGGCTAGCCTGTGCAGAAATGACCTGGCCAAGCCAGGGCCATTAAGAAGCAATACAGGGCCATTGAGGGCCATTGGCAATGCAAGAGAAGTGCTCTCCCCCTTGGCCTGAGGTGTGAACAAAGATTGGGGGTTGGGGTTGGAAGGTTGCCTGGGTAATTGGGTGTGAGGTGATAGAAAGAGAGTCCTGAGCAAGGGTTGCTGGGAAGAAGGAGGGGAGGAAGATAGATTGGGATCCATCTTGGACAGGCTGGCTGAAGGCTGGCTGGGAGAAATGCCTTAGATTCCAGGGCTGCGCTGCTGTGGCGGACAAGCCACAGGGGACCATGCTGTAAGATCTGGACTCTCCTCATGCAGACTGAAGGTGTACATAGGTGAATAACACATATTTCTTAAAGCTATGACAGTCTCCGCCATGTCTCAATTCTCCAAAGGAACACAGGCCCTGGATGAGGGCCTGGAAACCCATTGCTTGGCAGAGAGAGAGGGAAGGCAACCCAACTTTTGTAACAATACTCACTGTGGCTAGAAGCCATTGATAGCTTTATCGACCACAGATTTGTCTAATTCTCCTTTAAAGCCATCCAGATTGGTGACCACCGCTTCATCTTGTAGGAACCAATTCCACTAAGGGCTGTATGAAGAAGCACTGACTTTTGTCTGCCCTGAATCTTTCAACATTCAAGTTCCTTGGACGGCTCTGGGTCCTAATCTTATGAGAGAATGAGGAAAATGTCTCTATGCCCACTTTCCCTGCACTATGCATAATTTTATGCACCAGTATTACTTACTGTGAAGGGATGCAGGTGGCGCTGTGGGTTAAACCACAGAGCCTAGGACTTGCCGATCAGAAGGTCGGCAGTTCGAATCCCCATGACGGGGTGAGCTCCCGTTGCTCGGTCCCTGCTCCTGCCAAGCTAGCAGTTCAAAAGCACAAAAGTGCAAGTAGATAAATAGGTACTGCTCTGGCGGGAAGGTAAACAGCGTGTCCGTGCGCTGCTCTGGTTCACCAGAAGCGGCTCAGTCATGCTGGGCACATGACCCGGAAGCTGTACGCTGGCTCCCTTGGCCAATAAAACGAGATGAGCGCCGCAACCCCAGAGTCGGCCACGACTGGACCTAACGGTCAAGGGTCCCTTTACCTTTATTACTTACTGTAGTTTTAAACTACAACTCCCATAATCCCCAGTGATGGGCCGTGTTGACTTGGGCTGATGGGGGTTGGAGTCCAACAAATCTACACAGAACCGAAGCAGACTGATGCGGCATTAAATGGGTACAGCAAAGCTTATAATTGTGCCTTCCTTTCCTCTTCTTTGCAGATCTTTGGCTGCTGGGTCTGGATCCTCGTAGCAGCTACCAATGTGTACTTCCCTTTGCTGCAGGGATGGGTCATGTATGTCTCCCTCACTTCCTTTCTCATCTCGCTGATGCTTCTAATGTCCTACCTGTTTGGCTTCCACAAAAACTTCGCCTCCTGGAGAATCCTGGTAAGAGGTGGGACACACACAGAGTTTATGTACAGGGTGCAAATTTAGAAAACATATTGCTATTGATTTATTGAATTTATATACCGCCCTATACCCAGGGGGACTCAGGGCGGTTCACAGAATGAAATCAAGATATAAAACCACAAAATACATAATAAAAATAAAAACAACAACCCATTAGCCCTCCCCCAAAGGATGTAAATCAGATCAACCAAAGGCCTGGTTAAAAAGGAATGTTTTTGCCTGGTGCCTAAAGGTGTATAATGAAGGCGAACTTCCCTGGGGAGAGCATTCCACAGACAGGGAGCCACTGCAGAAAAGGCCCCGTTCTCGCGTTGCCACCCTCCGGAACTTGCTACAGTGGTACCTTGGGTTACAGACACTTCAGGTTATAGACGCTTCTGGTTACAGACTCCGCTAACCCAGAAATAGTACCTTGGGTTAAGAACTTTGCTTCAGGATGAGAACAGAAATTGCGTGGTGGTGGCGCGGTGACAGTGGGAGGCCCCATTAGCTAAAGTGGTACCTCAGGTTAAGAACAGTTTCAGGTTAAGAACGGACCTCCGGAACGAATTAAGTTCTTAACCTGAGGTGCCACTGTTATTATTTTGCAGCTTGTTTTAGGTGTTGTAATGCACTGTGTGATTTTTAATGGCATTTTTTAAAATTTCCTCTTTGATTTCTTACAGATAGTATTTCATGGCATTGCAATTTAGCAAATAAGTAATGCAGTGAAATACAAGGTAAAGAAATGAGAGCAACAGTAAAACTACAATTAGAAATCAATATGAATGCTTTATGAGACGGGTGTGCTGTCTCCCACCTCCAACCACAAACCCACAGGCATGCCCTAAACCAGGGGTCGGCAAGGCTTACTGGGCATGGGCCAGATCACTCCCACAGAGATCCTCCGTGGGCTGGACCGGCGCAGCGTGACGCCGGAAATCGCGTCTTTGCATATCCGCAGCGCCGGAAATCACTTCTGTGCATGCCCAGACTCCAGAAATCGCGGCTGTGAAGAAGCGATTTTTGGCGTCTGGGCATGCGCAGAAGTGATTTCTGGAGCCACTTCCGGCCCATGGGCCTTAGGTTGCCGACCTCTGCCCTAAACCACCAGAAGGAAACTCATGGGCCACTGGTGATCCAAGGACCAGAGTTTGGAACCCCTGACCTAGGCAAACCATCAGCATCCAGCATAGCTCTCAGGGCTGACCCAAGTCAATTTGGCAGCTGAGGCGAACCACAAAATGGCGCCCCCTCCTTGACACGGGAGAAGGGTGAAGATCTACAGCAAGAACAAGGCCAGAATAAAGATCTACACCGGGATCTGCTGGCCCTGTGGATGCTTTGATCTGAGGCAGTCACCTCACCTTGCCTCATGGTATTTTTCTAGAAAAAGAGGTGCTGGAACTCACCATGAACACCTCCCTCATTCTCTTAGAATGGCAATGGCACCCACCTGAGAGGTGCTGAAACTGAGTTCCAGAGAGTTTTGGCTGGGAAAAAAAAGCCCTGCCTGGCCCTGATGGTTCCTGCACCCTCTCCTCATGACAAATAACATATCTTCTAAACCTGCACAATGTACATAACATAGACTGCAGAACTGAACTTTTCACTTTTTAAAAGGCCCTGATCTGGACACGAACCTATTGCTCTTCTTCTGCTTTTTAGGATAGCCTTTACCATGGAGCTACTGGCATCCTCTACATGAGTGCTGCAGTCCTTCAGGCCAATGCAACCATCCGCTCGGAGACAGAAGTGCCCCCAGAGTCTTCGCCCCTCTACTATCAGCTCAATGCTGCTGCTACGGTGAGATAACTCTTATGTGCTCCACCAGCTGAATTTGGTTTGGTATGTTTGTGAATGTGGGGTCGAGGGGGAGGCCAAGTTCAATTTACCCTGCTTCTGCTACGGACTCACCATGTTGTTGTTGTTTAGTCATTTATTCGTGTCCGACTCTTCGTGACCCCATGGACCAGAGCACACTAGGCACTCCTGTCTTCCACTGCCTCCCGCAGTTTGGTCAAACTCACGCTGGTAGCTTCAAGAACACTGTCCAACCATCTCGTCCTCTGTCGTCCCCTTCTCCTTGTGCCCTCCATCTTTCCCAACATCAGGGTCTTTTCCAGAGAGTGTTCCCTTCTCATGAGGTGGTCAAAGTATTGGAGCCTCAGCTTCACGATCTGTCCTTCCAGTGAGCACTCAGGGCTGATTTCCTTAAGAATGGTAAGGTTTGATCTTCTTGCAGTCCATGGGACTCTCAAGAGTCTCCTCCAGCACCATAATTCAAAAGCATCAATTCTTCGGCGATCAGCCTTCTTGCTGTGCATTAATATCTCTTAGCCCAGGTGTGGGGAACCTTCAGATGTTGCTGAACGACAACTCCCACCATCCCTGGCCAGTGGCCATGCATTGTTGGGGCTGATGGAACCTGTAACTCAGTAACACCCAGAGGGCCAAAGGTTCCCCACACCTGTCTTAGCCTTAATGAAACCCATCTGTAAAATGGGTGTAATAGTTCGTGGGATCACCATGACGCTTATTGACAGACTGAAAAATATTTTGCCAACTGAAAGGGTGTATCTTTCAACCAGCAATAAACACCGTCCAATTGGGCTTCTGTTGATTATATACCCAGTGAATCATTTGATTTTGATCTCCTATTTTGTTAATATAATGACCACCGTATTTTACCTTATTTCGGCACTTTCAAAGCCAGAGATGTCACCAATTGCTTCTTTGTCCAAATATGCTTTGGTGTGCAACCTGTGATCTTTTGCACTGAACGAAGTCAATTTATCTGCCAGGATAATCCTGAATATGGCTTGTGGCAGGTGGACTTCATCCATGCCTTTTATTAGCAGTAACTTGGAACCTAAGTGTCCTAAGTGTTCTTTCCATGAAGGAAAGGACTGCTTCCAAGTGCGTAAGGACTTCTGATTCAGTGAAGCAGTGTGTGCAATTTTTGCTGTATGTCCTCTACAACCTCCCAGGTCCCCCCTCATCCTGTCCTGCAAGTTCTTCCAACCAGCAGTGGCTGATGTCCATTGGAGCTGGTAGGGCAGAATGTAGGGAGCCCAAACAGTAGATAGATCGAGTCAAAGACAAGCAGAGCCAACAAATTCTGGTTTTGTCTCCATCCTCCTCCCTGCTGAGTTCTACCAGGGGCAACACCGAGTCTAAGGAGCAGGAAGCTGACAGAAACTGCCACCCTTGTACTGGCTGTAAGAAGGTCAGGCTGGCTGGGAACAGAGCTGAGTTTGGTAGGGCAGGACCTCATTCACTTGGCAGAAGAATGTGATGACATTCGTATGTAATGCTAAACCACGATTTAGTGCTAGGAGAATGAGCCCGTGCAAGTCTTGAACTTGTGCACTCCTCCCTCTTGCACACCCATGAGGAAGGGTTCAGACGCTTCCGCTTCCATTGTAGACTAACCCCAGGTTATCATGACATCCAAAGCCAGGGAAACTATGGTTAGTCTTAACTATGATTGGCTAAAGCAAGGCATCTTCAAACCATGGTTTATGAAGCGGAGTTTTACTAAACCATAGTTGTGATTAAACACAGTTTATACTGTTGTTAGTCACAAATGGAGGTGGGAGCTCCTGGTTTTTTGCACTAGAAGAGGGAAGGGAGAAATGTGCTAGCCCAAGCCTCTCACAGGCTCATCTGTAATGTTAAACAGTGGTTTAGCAAATTGAGGAAATGCAGCCTGTTTGTATACTCCAAAGACTCTTTGATTTTCTTTGTAGGAAGGGCTCGCTGTTTTAGTACAATAAATTTCAGTGAGTCTTGATGATACACACAGGAATTCAGGGGGAAGTTTATACCACTCAAGATTTAAAGGGCAAATTGTTTGCGCCTTGCTGTTTATGCCTCATCACATTAGAATAGATTACATCCATTTCCCACTGATTAGCTCAATTAATAAAAATGCAATGTTCATCTGATAGGTTGTTTTTGTTCATTGTCATAATTTCCTAATCTAATTCTAATCAGGTAGTGCATGACACACTTTGGTGGGTAAACATTTGTTAGCTGCACCTACTTTGTTGATGACAAGTGGCTCTAGAGTCACAGCCCTTCATTGCCACTGGCATCTAAGCATTTGCCTTGGAGCAATCACGGCTGACTGTGGGTGTCTCTTTCATTTTCCTGGCATGTGACATCCGTAACCGTTTGGATTTGAGGTAGGAAAGGGCCGTAGCTCCAAGATATGAGTGTGTGTTTTGCATGCAAAAGCTTCCGGGCTCAATCCTCAGCGTCTCCGGAGAAAGCTGGGAAAGACTCCAGGTATTTTGAACCCTAGGGAGCTGCTGCCAGTCAGTGGAGGCAATACTAACCTAAATGGACCAATGGTCTAACTCAATATAAGGCAGCTAAGTTCATATGCGGTGAGCTGAAGGCGGATTTGAATGTGGTGAGAGAAAGAGAAACAACTTGAAGTTTTGTTTTGCTGAAGTGCTGCAAGTTGCTTTGCCCTTCAGAGTGTACGTGGGAATCTTACCCAAACTATGTGGCAGCAGAGTCCAATTTGCTACCGATGAGACAAGGGCTGGAGAACTGCAGGCAATTTGGGGAGTGTTAAGTTGTGGGTGAACATATCAGACGACACAGCGATTCTTCAAACAGCTCTTGTTTATTCACAGGCCAGGACAGAACTGAACTGAAGGGTTCAGCCAACCTGCTTATATAGAGCTCCAGTACAACGTAACTGTAACAACTTTCTGTAACTATCCAATCACTGAACGTCACTTTCAATCCCTTATTTGCATATGTGAACCTGAGTAAAAACTATCTACAGTATCCCCCTGCTGGCTCAGGGTGAGAACTTCAGTACATAACAGGGAGCATGCAGTTTGTAAATAAGAAGGGAAGGGATTCCTGGTGTTATGTACTGAGTTGAATAGGATCCAAAATGCAGCAGCCTGATTGGTCCTAGAACAATAGGCTTCAGAATGCAGCAGCCTGATTGGTCCACAGGAGCCACCCAATCCAGCTCCAGGTGGAAGTGAATCCGCAACCTGATTGGTCTACAGGAGAATCCTGGAATTAGCCTATCACGTGGGGCCCATTGTGTAAATAATGTATATAAAGCAGACATTCTGGGGGAACTTCCATTCCTCCTCACCACTATGAGCTGAATAAAGAGCATGACATCCACTCTCGACTCCGAGTATATTTCACCTGGCCTGGTTGCCATGCCAATGAAGACATGCCTTCTGAGTCCAAGATGCCCTGTGGGGTTTTTTGGAGGACCAGTTAGAGCTGGGGGACTTGTGTGTTTGATCATGGCGAAGACATGATGCCTCACAAGGGCACTCTTCAGTCCTTGACTTGAGGCCTTAATCATTTCGATCTGCAGATGTGGCACTTTTACAAGTGCCACAAAATGTCTGTTCTTCCCCAGTGAAGAACTGATCTTTCATTGTGGTTTCACCTATACTCTAGGACTCCTTGCTCACTGATATGAGTCAGGTGCTGTATTATTTCAGGCACTTGCTAAAATCCATTCGGGCACTTGCTAAAATCCATTTTGCTGACCTGTATACGTAAAACTGATGTGCCTTTTAATAGGTAATTTTCTTTCTTTTTCATAATGTGCATTTTTAAACTACTGATTTTATTCATATTTTGAATCGTTTTTAGGTCACCTTGCCCTTGGCTCCTGTCTTTCACAGATAATCTTAGTGTGTATCTTATGCTTTATGTAAACCGGTTAGAGGTTTTGGCAATCAAGTGGTGTGCTCCAAATTTCATTAATTAAATAGATAAGGTGAATCCAGCCCACATGTCAGGCTGCACCAGCCTCTCCCAGCGCAGGGAGTCAAAGGTGATGCTTTTGGATTAGCACTGCCTGTCTGACTACTCCCTTTCCATCTACTTTATATAAGAGAGATAAACTATTAGAAAAGCAACAAAAGCTCCCAATATCCTCTCCTCAGAAGAAAATGACCCAGGGAAGCTGGGAGAGCAAAACCATATGCGTTATACTTTAATCATCTCTCTTTTCCCTCCCTTTTTCTCTTTTTCAGTTCTTTGCATTCATCACCACGCTGCTGTATATTCTTCATGCCTTCAGCAACTACTACCAGTGAAAACTGCTGGGGACGTATATAACATAAGGCCTAATTTTCCCTCCATGGAATCCGTGTCCCCAAACAAATTCACATTTGCGTAAGGACAGAGCCCAGTTGAAATTGTGGCCATTCATCACCTAGCGGCACCTTCTCATTTTAGGTGAAAGGAATATTGGGTTTTATTTCAACCTGCCATTTCGCTCAAGCTGTGTTGTGTAAGAAACTGCAATAGAAATATTACCACCCAATCCTTGATAATCACAGTTATCCAGAGTCATGGTCTGTTCCCCAGAGTTTGTGCCTTGGAAAACCTGTGTAAATAATGCACCCATTTTTCTAAATCAGTGTGTGTTCATGGGGGGTTCTTCTGCAAAGTACTTGTACCATTTCCAAACCAATTCCTCTGCTGATGAAGCTGGGTATATCTGCTCTGGAACCCTAGAGGATTCTGGGATAATTTCTAGGTGATCACAGATGATAAGAGGCACTGGCCAAGTCTGTGGAGCCCCACCATTGCCCAACTTAAACTCAGAAATGTGCTCTCAAATGCGTCTCACAATCTCCCGCCTCTGTGTGTCACAGGAAACATGGGTGGCAGTGGGCAAACTGTCTTTTAGGGCGGCTTGTCTGTGACTATATTCTTCTGACTAGGTTCCTTTGAGAAGCTTCCAGATGATTCCAGAGCTTCCCCGAAGAACAGTTTGAAAACTATTCCCTCAGGCCATTTGGATAAAACCATGTTTGGCCTGACAATGACCGTCACAAACAAACGAATACCGTTGTCCAGATGACCGTTAAGAAAGATTCATGTGTTACTTTCTGATGCTGTAGTATTGTCACGTGGTATTTTTACCTCATCAAATGCGTGTGGGACGTATATTTTGAAAATGTTCCTGCAAGTGGCAAAAGATTGTATTTACTTCAGGGGATGAATAAATATAAACTCTGGCTTGTCATCCTGTCACGATGATATTACTGGGTCAAAGAGCAACGTGCGAATTGCCCTTTCAGTACTGCTGATATATGCTAAAGGTTTTTCTGTCCTTTGTTATTGCAGAGAATGTTTGTTTTTATGGGGAAACATGAAGTAACTTATTGGTAAATCTGTGTGGGTTTTTTTAAAAAATAGTTTCGTTCTCCATTTTATATTGCTATTTTAGTGAACTATCTTTTGCTAGGACAATATGGCTGACTGTTCTCTCTGATTGGCTCACGTGTGTCTCTTTTGCTGTTGCTGTAAAATAAATCTCACTGGAGATCTGCTTCCCACTATATCTGCTTTCCTGTGTATGTAGATGTAGATGCAGAAGATGTAATTAAGGACATGTTTTTGCCAGTTTAAACTGCCACAGAAGAACTGTGAGGGTTGTAGGCTTGTGGGGTCCATTAGGGGGCCAGAGCTTTCTAAGGATCCATCTAGACCATTACATATTTCCAAACACAACTACTGTAAGCCAGAAAAGGGGAAGAAATTCAGTTTTGTTTGCATTTTAATGAGCAACTACCTGCTTTGCAAGCTCTTCAATAAATACAAGAACCAAAACATAGCTATTCATCTGAATTGGCACCTCTGAATTTTGCGATACAGCCGCACAACCAGAAGATGTGTACAGAAATGCGTGTATTAGGGGAAAGTGTGTATAAAACTTCATATATTAGTGAAAGTAACACACACAAATACATTATGTTAGGGAAACCTGCTTGCAAAAATGTGTAATATACTAATTGACTAATATGGTCAAAACTGCATACAAAAACAGTTTTTTTTAAGGAGAAAGTCACACTAAAATGCTGGTGAATTTATGAGGATTTTTTTAAAAAAACCCAACAACTTGAAATTTCTGCTTAAATGTGAAGAACTGAATTCAAGATTTGGAAAAATGAAAAACGGACAGAAACCTAGATCGACATATTTGTCCATTCCCCATCTCTGCTGGTATCATCAGCATGCTTCTCGATAAAGGAGGACAATGAAAACACACCAAAGTTTGGGAGTTATTTCTACATGTCTGCCTCTGAGATCTAGGAGGGCTTCAAATCGAACCAAGGGAACTTTTTTGTAGCAACCCAACTCTGAGGTTAAGCTGTGCTTCTAATCCATGCAGGGGCGCTCAAGCTTTTTTGGGCTTGGGGCCACCTCTGGAGATCCAAACCACTGTTGTGAGCATCAGAAAATAGATCAATATCCATTTCAGAGAAGAAAAATGGGCAGTGCTCAGAACTCCACTCAAATAACAGACAAAGCAACTAGTTTTATCCCCATATACCTCCCTGCTGCATTCTGCAAGGGCCACACTGAGGACTCTTTTGGGGCTGAGATTTCCTCCATTTCTACAATGAAGTCTAGGCGTGGGTCTAAGTGGTGTGCTGTTGTTTTTTTGTCTCACTGCTTCCCCCAGGAAAAACCGTGGTTTAGTGCTGAGTCGGAATTAACGTCAATCAGATTTTCTGTGGATTGACAGTTTTTCTGATTCAGCGCTAAACAGCACTGTTTCCTTGAGGAAAGCAAAGCAACATTGCAAAAAACAAAGAACCCACATCACTCGGATCCATGCACAGTAGTCATGGGACAAATGGAGGGAACCTTAGACCAAAGAGAAGTGTGGATGAACCCAGAGACTACAAAGGAAGTCTCTGAGATACAGAGATGCAGAGCCACCCACTAGACTGGCTGAATTTAAGAAGGCAGGCAGAGGAAGGGCCGACCCATTTGCCAGAGGCAGATTTAGGGCAGTGCAACTGGTTCCCCTGTAAAGGGCAACAAGCTGGGGGGTGGGGGGGCGCTGCAGGGTATCACAACTATGATGTAGTACATGCACAGAATAGAAGACAAGAGGTAGGGGGGCACTGAATTTTGACCTCATACAGGACGCTGTGCGAGGCCAAAATTCGGTGCCCCTGCATTTGTTCTAACAGATTATCCTTGCCTGGTATTATCTCAGACACGCCATTGGACCTTAGTGCGGAAGGGGTCCACACTCAGATAAGTTCCCCCCTCAAAAATAATCCCTGCCTCTTAGCAGCTGAACCACTGACTCTTCTATTGCCCTTTCCTTCAGGGCCCAATTGCACCACAGTCCATGAGGAAGCTGCATGCCAATGGAGATAGCTGCCTGTTGATCCCCCCAGGAAAACCTACTCCTTGAATGCAGTGGTGAAGCTAGGCTTTATACAGGGTGAGTCTTTTAAAAGAGGCCCTGTGGAACTTTGTTTCCATGGGGCCTCTTTTAAAGGACTCACCCTGTATCACACGTGTCAAAGACCCAGTTTGGCACCCCCTCACGTATTTGCGCACACACACACACACACACACACACACACAGGCTGGGAACTCAAGGGTGCCCTCCGGAGTCTTCACCTGGGGCAAAAAAAACAACTAGTGCCCCCCCCCCCCAGCTATGGCACTGCCTTAGTGGTAAATTGGAATATACAACAGTCTGTGGAAATCCCAATTGCTGTTTGTTCCAATTCAGAGCTGAACTATGGGTTTCCCTAGGAGAAAGTGGCAGGGCAAACGGAAGTGTTGATGAACCCTGAGAGGCAAGCAGTTTTTCCTTTTTCTGGCTAGCTGGCACAAGCCTGTCTCAGAAGGGACCCAGCTGCTGCTGCTGCAGCCTGCCTGCCTGCCTGCCTGCCTAACTCATTTCTTCTTCTACTAGGATAGCTAGTCTTTCTTTCTTTGGCGTAGCTGAGTAAAATTGTCTTCCATAAACACGGTTTTAACAGTGAGTCTGTAAGTGGCTGTGGAGGCCAATTCTGGATCCACACGTCCTTCCACAGTGGGGACATAGGTTTCCAGGTGGGAGTTGATCACAGTGAGGGTTTGCCAAGCGTGCCTTCCTCTTAGCACGTTTCTCCCTTGTGTCCTGAGTTCGTGCTTCTTCAAAGCCCAGGACACCTTTGGTAAAGGCCGTTCTCCAACTGGAGCGCTCGCAGGCCAGTGTTTCCCAGTTGTCAATGTTTATACTACATTTTTAAAGATTTGCCTTGAGAGAGTCTTTAAACCTCTTTTGTTGACCACCAGGATTAAGTTTGGAATAGAGTAGTTGCTTTGGAAGACGATAATCAGGCATCTGCACAACATGACCAGTCCAACAAAGTTGATGTTGAAAAATCACTGCTACCACATTTCTAAAAGACAAAGAAGCTATTGCACTGCGTTGGAAAGAACATTACCAGCATCTTCTAAACAGGATAGCTAGTGCCATGCCCTTCATAGGTTGTTGGTCTCCAGTGCCCCAGACAGCATGGTCAATAGTTAGAGATGCCAGTGTGATGCAGTTGTTGATTGTAGGACTAGCATGTGGGTGACGCTGCCTTAGGTGACCTCGGGCCAGTCACTGTCTCAGTCCAGACAACCTCACAAGGTGGTTGTGAGGATAGCAGTGAGAGGGCAGAAACACTGTGCGCCACCTTGAGCTCTTTAAAGGGAAGATATAAATGTGACGTTACTGCTAACACTAGTAAGCTGGTGGGTACCACACTGGTTATTGCTGTTCTTCGGTGTCTAGCAAACTTGTGATGTCTCTTCTACAAGCACTGATCTACCACCATGCAATTAACTGAGCTGGCCACTGGGTGTCTGTAGTGCTCTGTTCACACACCGAAAGACAATGTCCCCCCCCCCCCCGGCTGGACTCCGCTTTGATGCAGTTCCTGTGAGAAATATGAGCCGTTCTCTCTAACCAACTGGAAGCGGGCTCCTTTAATTTTGCCTTTAGGGCCAGTTCTCACTTTGCAGGATAAGCAGAGCATAGATACCTAGCAGGCCCTTAGCCAGAAATGCTGCATTGAGGGGGCCTAAGCGGGCAGGGAATCTTTGCTGAACAGCCAAATGTGTATATATACACACACACACAGAGAGAGAGAGAACCTGGTTATTTAATGGATGGAAAACTGTCTGGATGCTGCTTTCCTTTTGTTAACGGAGAAATCTGAAGGCTCCCTTGGACAACAAACAAGGACACCAGTCAGGAATACCAGAGCAAAACAGCCGCCAGTAAGCTTGGTCTTTATTGAAGACTGTCGCGACAGGACTCCCACCTGCCACAAGGTGGAACAAGATGGAAGCCCCAAACAAAAGAGCACCCAAACTTTTATTAGCTGCTAATCTCCATGTTAGGGGACGCGGGTGGCGCTGTGGGTAAAACCCCAGCACCTAGGACTTGGCGATCGCATGGTCGGCGGTTCGAATCCCCGCGGCGGGGTACGCTCCCGTCATTCGGTCCCAGCGCCTGCCAACCTTGCAGTTCGAAAGCACCCCTGGGTGCAAGTAGATAAATAGGGACCGCTTACTAGCGGGAAGGTAAACGGCGTTTCATGTGCTGCACTGGCTTGCCAGATGCAGCTTGTCACGCTGGCCACGTGACCCGGAAGTGTCTGCGGACAGCGCTGGCTCCCGGCCTCTAGAGTGAGATGAGCGCACAACCCTAGAGTCTGGCAAGACTGGCCCGTACGGGCAGGGGTACCTTTACCTTTACCTAATCTCCATATTATACCCCCCAACTACATCACTAATACATCATGGTTACATCATGAAAGGGGAGGTCTGATGGCAGTAATCTGAGCATCCTGGACCCTGCCCCATGGTTCCCCTTGCCCTCCACCAAACACCCATCAAGTGTAACAAAAGAGATATTTACATTTCCCTGTGTCCCAGCCAAGTTAATCACACCCTTTTGTCTTCATCTGGGTTTGTTATTTCTGGAATGGCTACCTGTCTGGCACTCAGGTATCAGGATGCCAGGGATTATCACTCAGGCAGAGGGGCTGCTGAGTAGCTGAGCTCACATGTCTATATGAATTTCTGAAGTTTTCCCAGTGAGCCAGTACATAGATACATTTATCAGTGAATTGTTACATTTGGTATGGTGCAGCAAAGGCCCTTTGGATAGATAGGAAGAAACTGTGATGAAGTGTTTTGTGGGGACAAATCACAAAAGTCACAAAAGCAATTGTGCTGATTTTGGTAGTGGGCTGCATGTGCATGATATCTGCTGGAGGGACAACCCCTCCAACCTATACATAAATTCCTGCAACATAAGGAATGGCATGGAGTATTTCAGGGCAGGCGTCTTCCAGGTAGTCTTCCAGGACTTACAGCCAATATAACCAAAAAATCAGCAGCCCTGGAGTTGTTTTGCACAGTACTTGCAACATATCAACCCCTCGTGAGAGAGATGGTGACTTTCGTGGCTGGATTTGAACCCAAGGCTCTGCAATCAATCTGCTGCACTCCATTAGCTATGTTACATTGGCTTATCCAATTTTAGGCGGCATTTCGGGCGATGATGTCCCTAAGGGTTTTGGAATTCCGAAAGTGAAGCTATTTGGGAACTAGAAAGCACACAGAGTTGTGATGTCTAAAGATCATGTGCATTTTCTTGGTGGTCTACGGGAATGTTCGGAAGTTTATCTAAATATAAGATGAATATGTCTGTCTTTGATCAACTGCACACCTGATCCAATATGCTTTCGCATGATTGCTTTCTTCATCTTGTTCAGGGGTGGGGAACCTTTGGCCTTCCAGGTGCTGTTGAACTACAACTCCCATCTTCCCTGGCCATTGGCCATGCTTGCTGCAACTGATGGGAGTTGTAGTTTAGCAGCATCTCGAGGGGCCAAAGGCTCCCCCACTCTTGAACTAGTTTCACCATCGCCATCGCCATCATTTGCATGCCACCTTTCCATAACAAGCCATGCTCAAGATATCTCAAAATATCAAAAGGTTTACATAATTCACTAATATTTGCAATACTGGTGCTTAGCTAACAGGCTGGCCAAGAGACAGG
Organism: Podarcis tiliguerta; assembly: GCF_965153285.1. Lineage (NCBI taxonomy): Eukaryota > Metazoa > Chordata > Lepidosauria > Squamata > Lacertidae > Podarcis > Podarcis tiliguerta. Next base: position 17,034,516 of record NC_139536.1, on the reverse strand, counting down.
CATCAGGGAAAGGGGCAATGACAGAGTGTCATCTGCTTGGGAATTAGGCTGACAACCTTTGAATCATTCCCTGAACTTTCAGGATTTTGACGCGGGTGGCGCTGTGGGTTAAATCACAGAGCCTAGGACTTGCCGATCAGAAGGTCGGCTGTTTGAATCCCCGCAACGGGGTGAGCTCCCGTTGCTCAGTCCCTGCTCCTGCCAACCTAGCAGTTCGAAAGCACGTCAAAGTGCAAGTAGATAAATAGGTACTGCTCTGGCAGGAAGGTAAACGGCGTTTCCGTGTGCTGCTCTGGTTCGCCAGAAGTGGCTTAGTCATGCTGGCCACATGACCCGGAAGCTGTATGCTGGCTCCCTCGGCCAATAAAGCGAGATGAGTGCCGCAACCCCAGAGTTGGCCACGACTGGACCTAATGGTCAGGGGTCCCTTTACCTTTAATAGCAGGTGATCCACACCAGGAGCAGGCTAGGCTGGAATTTTCTTTTCCAGGCATTTGGGAACTCTATCACTTGATGCAGCCAGAGACTGAGCCTCTCCCCTTCTGTCCTGGGGAATGTGGTTGGTCCAGTCTAGGACTTAAAACTATGCAGATGGCAGCGATAGAGACCAAAGCACCTGGAAGGGACAGCTATTTACTGGAAGGGCAGTTTAGCGGAGGAAGGCGGGACCCGAGTCTCAATAAAGATTAAAGATCTTTTTCAGTTTCTTACATAGTGTATGTGCAAGGTTTTTGTGTCAGCGTCACGTGGGTAGGTTCCTTTTCTATTCCATGCTCTCCCTTCCCACATCTCTTCTCTTGTAAGGTTGCCATACATCTGGAATTTCCCAGACATAGGTGGGATTCAGCAGTTGAAAACAGAGTCTGGGCGGGGCGGAAATCGCCGAAATGTCCAGGAAAATCTGGACATATGGCAACCCATGTCGGAAGTGTCGATTTTGGAAAATTTCCTTTAAAATAGCTTTAAAACTTTATTATTATTATCAGTGGCGTAGCGTGGGTTGTCAGCACCCGGGGCAAGGCAAGTAATCTGCGCCCCCTAACCCGTGGATTTTAGTACTCAGAGAGCTGCAAGTGCGAGCGCCCCCCCCAGATGTTGCACCCGGTGCGGCCGGCCCCCCTGCACCCCCCACGCTACGCCACTGATTATTATTATTATTATTAGTTGTTGTTGTAGTAGTAGTAGTAATTTTGCAAAAGAAGCAGCAGCAGAAGCTCAACAACTTTGACAAAAAAAACTTTCGTGTCCGGATTTTCACTTTTTGAAATATCCCAACCTGATTACAACATTATTGTTTCACATCAAGTATTAGTGATCTGTAGAAAGGACTTTATGATCTGAAAACAGAAGTGATGCATGTACTTTTGTAACCCAAAAATCTTTAATGAAAACAATTTTAAAAGAAAGATTAATCAGCTTGAAGGAGGAAAACCGGTTTCAGGTGAAAGAAAAGCACAGTGTGAACAACAGATTTTTCCATTTGAAGAGAGAGAAGAGAATACACTTACGTTATTTAAGATTTCATACCTGGTTCCGGTTACAAGGGATGCGGCAACTCTTTTCATGCGAGGAAAAGTTACCGTATTTTTCGCTCTATAACACGCACCCGACCATAACACGCACATAGTTTTTAGAGGAGGAAAATCCGTAGGCATGCCACCCGTAGACATTTCCTCCATAACACGCACAGACATTTCCCCTTACTTTCTAGGAGGAAAAAAGTGAGTGTTATGGTGCAAAAAATACGGTATATCATTTGGGGCTTTTTAGCGTAGAGAAAAGGTGAGTGAGAGGAGCCGGGGTAGAAATGTGTAGAATTATGGGTAGCTTGTAGAAAGTTGGATAGAGAAGGTTTTCTCCCTCTATCACAAAGCTAGAATTTATAGGCGTCCAGTGACACTGATGGTTGGAAGATTCAGGATTGAAAAAACAAAGCCCATCTTCACTCTGCACAACATAACTAGTTAAGCTAGTTACCAACATATCAACCCCACAGTGAGCAGTGATTGGACATCAACTTGGATGGCTTTAAAAGGGGATTAGACAAATTCATGGACGGGATAAGGCTATCTGTGGCTAGGAGCCATGATGCGCATTTCTACCTCCTTGAGGCTGTGAGTCTCTGGTGGTGCTGAGAATCACACGTGGGTGGAGTGGCTGTCACACACAGGTCCTGCTTGGGGTTGGGGTGGCTTCCCATAGACATTTGGTTGGCAAAAACAGGATGCTGGACTATATGGGCCATTGCCCTGATCCAGTAGGCTCTTCTTAGGTTCCCGGCAGTGCTTGTAGTTATTTTCCGTCAAATTTCCCTTCATGCTCCATTCCCTCTCGACCGCGCTTTCTATCAGGAACTAGTTATCAGACAGAACAGGTTTTGTGTACTAAAAATGTAAAATAGTCCGACACACAGAAATTACCAGCGCAAACCCTTGGCCGAGGTCAGCAAGGAAAGGCCTTTCGGATCTGTGATCTGATCTCCCAACTCTTGATTTTTTTTAAAATAGAAAACATCTGTTGGATGATTAAAAACCAAGACTGAATCCAAGAAATCTGGAATGAATATTTAGGCGATAAGGCGGATAGTGGTGGGAAGTAGGGGGAGGAGAGAGAGGTGGGAAAATATTGTTTAAAAAGGTGGTCTGAATTGTCAAATTGTGTTATTATTGTTATTATTGTTTTTGTTGTATGTGTCTTTTGGGGTTTGTATCGAAGAAACAATTAAACAAATTAAAAACAAAACAAAAAAACCAAGACTAGGTTTAACCTATAACCTAGGTGCTAGGTTATAGCCACCAATTTCATGTTGGCTATAGCAGCACCTGTTTACCTTCGTAGTAGAAGTATTTCTCAATCTGAGCAAGGAAATGCAAGTGTGTGTGTCTGTGTGTAGGTAGGATTATCGGCCAGGGGAAAAAAGAGAGTGATCAGCAGCTAATTGTTGCAGAGCAAATAGTGACTAAAAGGACAGCCAAAAGGCCTAACGAAAGAAAACTGGCAAATTTGTGTGCGAGAAAGAGTGCGTGGAAGGAAAGGGGACCGGCTGCATGCTGATTTTGAAAAGAGCCCTTGCAGAATACCTCTTGTAGCCATGACAAACCTACAAGAAGGAAACGTAAGAAAATATGAAACAACAGTGAAAGTCCAAACACAGCTGCATGGCCCAAAGTCAGGAAGGGTAGAAGTTGTGGTCCAAGGTCGTCTGGAAGTCTCTCCTTTCCTTCTCCATACTGGAGACAATGGTGACCTAGATGACCCAACGGACTGACCAAGTATATAACCCAGTTTCCTCCCAGTGAAGTAGAACATGGAGCACTCTGCAAAGAGAAAGGGATCAAAAGTCCAGGAGGGAAGCCACCCTAGTACTACATGCTTATCTCAAAGAGTTGCATTAGCCAAACACAAGTGGGTTGAGCTTTCTGACCACACCAGGAGTCAGCTGTGTCAAATCAGACCATGGCACTAAACATAAAGGGGCCAAGAGAGAACTGGGCGGCAGTTGCAGTCCAGGGAGTGGAGTGTTGGACAAACAAGTGTCAGATTTATTCAGGGGCCCTGGGTACGTTGCTGTCAATACCTCCTGCCCCATGGCCACAAACACACAGGCTTGCTTCCCCTCTCCGTTTGCTGCTGCTGCTGCAGTGGCAGAAATACCATTCCCTGTTGGCTGCCCACTGGCCAGCATCTTAGCAGTTGGGTTGATGATAATTCAACAGCATCCCTAGAGTCTCAGGCAGGGCTCTATACCCTGAGGGTCATCTAGCTCAACCTACTGTAACTCAACTCAAGCATCCAAGGCAACCTCTGCAAATTAAAGGAAAATGACCCTAGAATCATAGAGTTGGAAGAGACCACAAGGGCCATCGAGTCCAACCCCCTGCCAAGCAGGAAACACCATCAGAGCACTCTTGACATATGGTTGTCAAGCCTCTGCTTAAAGACTTCCAAAGAAGGAGACTCCACCACACTCCTTGGCAGCAAATTCCACTGTCGAACAGCTCTTACTGTCAGGAAATTCTTCCTAATATTTAGGTGGAATCTTCTTTCTTGTAGTTTGGATCCATTGCTCCGTGTCCGCTTCTCTGGAGCAGCAGAAAACAACCTTTCTCCCTCCTCTATGTGACATCCTTTTATATATTTGAACATGGCTATCATATCACCCCTTAACCTCCTCTTCTCCAGGCTAAACATGCCCAGCTCCCTTAGGCGTTCCTCATAAGGCACCGTTTCCAGGCCTTTGACCATTTTGGTTGCCCTCCTCTGGACACGTTCCAGTTTGTCAGTGTCCTTCTTGAACTGTGGTGCCCAGAACTGGACACAGTACTCCAGGTGAGGTCTGACCAGAGCAGAATACAGTGGCACTATAACTTCCCTTGATCTAGATGCTATACTCCTATTGATGCAGCCCAGAATTGCATTGGCTTTTTTAGCTGCCGCGTCACACTGTTGGCTCATGTCAAGTTTGTGGTCAACCAAGACTCCTAGATCCTTTTCACATGTACTGCTCTCAAGCCAGGTGTCACCCATCTTGTATTTGTGCCTCTCATTTTTTTTGCCCAAGTGCAATACTTTACATTTCTCCCTGTTAAAATTCATCTTGTTTGTTTTTGCCCAGTTCTCTAATCTGTCAAGGTCATTTTGAAGTGTGATCCTGTCCTCTGGGGTGTTAGCCACCCCTCCCAGTTTGGTGTCATCTGCAAATTTGATCAGGACGGATGCCCTTGAGCCCTATATTAAACGACATCCCAAGAGAAACAGCCAATGAGGTCGGCTTTGCTGCTGTGCTGTAATCTTGGCAACAGCATTAGATCCTTACTCTCTGAGAAAAAATGAATTGGTGCCTGATGATGTACAGTCAAACCACAGTTCCCAAATGCCTCCGTTATCGTACGTTTCAACTCACGAACACCGAAAACCTGAAAGTAAGTGTTCCAGTTTTCGAACATTTTTCGGAAGCCGAACATCCGACGTGGCTTCCGCTTGAGTGCAGGAAGCTCTTGCAGCCAATCGGAAGCCGCGCCTTGGTTGCTGAACCTTTTGGAAGCTGAACAGGCTTCTGGAATGGATTACATTCGACAACCAAGGTTTGACTGTATTTTAGAAGCTGTTGCAAGAGAGGTGGTGTTTCCTTGCACTTGGGAATGAATCCGTCAGCACCTGACAGATGCATGATCTAATGAGGCCCTCGTCTAAGTAACCAACAGTTGGTGAAGTGAGAGGGCCTTTATGTGGTGGTACCCCTTACCATTATTTATTCATTTGTTTATTTGTTTATTTATTTATTTAAGCAAGCACACACTGCTTTCTCATAAAATATCAGGGTAATGTGCTGCCCTGGAATCTACAAGGTTTAAGGGTAACCTAGAATAAAATTTAGAATAAAAATAAAATAATAAAAAATAACTAACCCTAACCCTAACCGTACCTCCAACCCTAACAGTGACCCTGACCCTAACCCCAACCTAAATCCTACCCCTAGGTAAAGGTAAAGGTACCCCTGCCCATACGGGCCAGTCTTGACAGACTCTAGGGTTGTGCACCCATCTCACTCAAAGAGGCCAAGGGCCAGCGCTGTCCGAAGACACTTCCGGGTCACGTGGCCAGCGTGACATTGCTGCTCTGGCGAGCCAGAGCCGCACACGGAAATGCCGTTTACCTTCCCGCTAGTAAGCGGTCCCTATTTATCTACTTGCACCCAGGGGTGCTTTCGAACTGCTAGGTTGGCAGGCGCTGGGACCGAACAGCGGGAGCGCACCCCACAGCGGGGATTCAAACTGCCGACCTTTCGATCGGCAAGCCCTAGGCACTGAGGCTTTAACCCACAGCGCCACCCGCGTCCTACCCCTACTCGACTTTAACTCTACCTCAGACACTGACCCTGACCCTACCCCTACCCCTACCCCTACCCCTGACCCTTCAACTCCAACTTCAACTCCAACCCTAACCCTACCCCTGACCCTACCTCAAACCCTGGCCCTACCCCTACCCCTAATCCTAACCCTCACCCTCAGGCAGGGTTCACCAAAAGCAGTGAGGCAGCTTCTTCCTTTCCCCCTAAGTTGTTTTTATTTGTAACTGCCACCTCCCAAATAGCAACAGCTGAAGCAGTGACCCCCATTTTGCATCCCCTACAATGTCCTCATTCTCCAATGCATTGCGTGGGGAGAGGGGAATGGTAGAATATTCTGCAAAGTAGCCTTTTCGTTCTTTTTTTTTTTTTTTGCCTTTTTGTTCTTGATCTGGGTAGGGTGAGAAAAATTTAAATCTTAGAAATTTTTATCAGAAAGACATTTTGGCTGAGCTCTAGAATGTACATCAGCAATATTGTAGGAAGATGGAGAATCGGCTTAAAGAGTCATGTGTCCTAAGGTTGCCTGTCTGTTGGGCGAATTGTTTATAACCTGAATCGCGGCTGAATTAAGAGTTGACTGGGCTCAGTCTTCAAAACGTTCCAGTTTCCCTACTCCAGTAAAAGTTAGTATTGCCTACCCCCCCCCCAATAAACCCATCACCTGTTATAAAGATCCATCTTGCCAAAGTTCAGATTTGGTCTGTCTGTTAACTCACTCCCACCTGCCAAGGCTTATCCTATTTGTGACATCATTCATGACAGAAGAATGTCATGTTTGCATTCGGTTCCAGCTATCTCCATGCCAACAGCAAGTGGGCAGTAGGAATTCCTTGCAGCTAGAGAGCCATCAATGCCTGACGACCCAACACATTTGATTTTATATTTGCTCCCATAACCTAAGTCTAAATCAGACTTTCGCGTAACCCTGCAAGCCTGATTCCCAAAGCTTATAAACTAGTCGATCCAATGAATCCTTTATGGATGAATTCTGATCCAATTCTATTTGATAATTTCTGCTCCAAATTGCACCCACTTCCTTCCACCTGTTTACAGCATTTTAAATATTTAGAAATCATTTTGAACTGTTCAATATCTCCAGATCATTCTTCAGAATTGTTCTTCAGGTTTCTTTGCCCCTTGCTATGCAGAGGTGAATACTTCCGCAAAGATTTAGTACTGGGGTTGGGAAGCTTAATAAATGTCTTAATTCCCAAGCTCTTGTTCCCCTGTGGTAAAAGTCAATATATCCCCCAAATAAATTCATCACCTGAGAGTTCAGACATGGTTTGACCATTAACTGTCTCTCTGTCAAGACTTCTGAGCTTATTCTTTTTGTGACATCACACAGAACGTCCATGTTTCTATTCTGCCATGCTATCTCCATGCCAACAGCAGTTGGACAGTTATAAATTCCTGTTGTGGCTAGAGAATCACTGATGCCTCGCTATTCAGCAAATTTAGATTTTTGCTCTCATGACCTAAGCTTGATTTTGAGTTGCGTTTAACCTGAAAGCCTGCTTCTAGAAGTTTATAGACTAGTTGATCCAGTGAATCTTTATAAACAAATTCTGATCCAGTGTTCCTCCACAACTTTTACTGTGAGTAAATTCATCTCCCTCTTCCAGGTGTTCGATTTTAGAATACAAGCCCCATTTTGAAAAGTTCAGTATCTCCGAATTGTTATTCAGGTTTCTTTCTCACACTCTATGATGAGGTTGCTGGAGGCCCAAATAATTCTATTCAGTACTGGGCTTAAGAAAACTTTAAATATTGAAAATCTTCACCTCAATAGAGCCCCAATATAAAGTCATCACCTGACTTGATGATCCATCTTGCCAGAGTTCAGACATGGACTGACTGTTAACTGCTTCTAACTCTGCTGAGACTTTTGAGCATAACCTGTATGTGACATCATGCGTGACATCAGAATGCCCATGTTTGCATTTTGCCCAGGCTGTCGCCATGCCAACAAGGGAGGCCAGTAAACCTTTACAAGCAGATAACCATCAGTCTTACTTGCCAGTATCTGAGGTTTATTGCTTATGCTTCCTTGACTCTTCCCTTTATTATGTAGGAATAAGTGGGCCCCCCAATGATTTTATGTGGTATGGAGGGGTGGTTGCTCAAGCAACCGCTTCACCTTTTCATTGTTTGAAGAACATTCATGAAATACATGAAAAAGATGCTGGAAGAGGTGGATTATTGGTCAACCAACTGGAATGAATGGCAAATCTGTGGCAGCACTGAGTCATGGGTAGCCGAGTACACGAGACCTGAACTGCAAGGCCCATTGCGATCCAAACTGGTTTTATTTAGATTAGTTTCTTTTATATTTGATAAAAAATATACCAGAAATTTAATATTAATATATTTACTTTCAAATAAATGATTTTGATCAAGCTAGAAAAGCAAAATACATATAGGTATTACCGAAATGTATACCTACTGTTTCACTAAATGACTTTCGACTTTGTGCGCTCATTTACCAAAGACGCGCCACACCAGCGGCGTCACTTGTCATTCACAACGGTGGCGCTTGTCAGATTTGGGGGCGTTGGGCGGATCTTTGCACCCTGGCGGCGCATATGCTAAAGACTTCTCTGCACATGAGGAAACTCCAACCCCCCCTTCCATGTGCTACGCACTAGAAAACATAAACCTCACTGTTGACACTAGTGTTACACGCCACCCCAATCTCCACTGAGTGACTGCACAAGATCCCAGGGGCTGCAGGCCTTACCCAGGGTTGTGTTTCCACTGGGAAGATTGAGCCACAGAGGAAGCTAATGCCTTTAAGAAAGATGGTTTATTAACACATATTTACACCTGGAAATCTGCAGTGGACAGGGTGCTGAACATTATACCAGAAGAAGAAGAAGAAGAAGAAGAAGAAGAAGAAGAAGAAGAAGAAGAAGAAGAAGAAGGAGAGAGTTTGGATTTGACATCCCGCTTTATCACTACCCGAAGGTGTCTCAAAGCGGCTAACATTCTCCTTTCCCTTCCTCCCGCACAACAAACACTCTGTGAGGTGAGTGGGGCTGAGAGACTTCAAAGAAGTGTGACTAGCCCAAGGTCACCTAGCAGCTGCCTGTGGAGGAGCGGAGACGCGAACCCAGTTCCCCAGATTACAAGTCTATCACTCTTAACCACTACACCACACTGGCTCATAGCTTCAGCAAGCTTGCATCCAAAGCAACGGTCAGTAATGGTTCCCGGTCTCGTAGTGCAGCCTCCTCCAGCCACAGCCAAGATGACCTCCAGGCCCCGCATGGACTTCTGGCCTGCCCAGCAGCTCTTAGAAGACTGACCTTTGCTCTTCTCCCCAGCACACCTCTTCCCCGCAAACCCAAGCTTCCTGTAAAACAACACTTTCCCCAGTAACATGCATAAGCCACTTCAGGGATTCCTTGTCCGGCACAGTTCTGTAGCTTGCATAATTTCCCCTTCCTATACCCAAATGTTAGCTAGATTCTGACATTAATTTATTGGGTTTGGAGGGTGGTCGTCTCCCCACAAACTAATAACAATATGGTGTGTAAGTAGCCTCAGAAGAGTTCAACCCAAGTGGAAAGCACTGTGGGTTTTGAATTACACTTGCTGTACCTGCCCTTCGGATATGATCGTAAGGTGCTTGCAACAGTGTGTGACAAAAGATGACACCCTTTGGAGCAGCCTTTCACTCCTCCCCAGGCACAAAAACAGAAGAAGAGGCAGGTCCTTCTGCTAAGCTGGCCACACCTATGCTGAGCTCCTTACCTGGAGGGCGGGCAGCATTAACATAGGGAAAAGGTTAAGAACTCAGCTGCTCAAGAAGAGCACAGGGAAAGAGCATTTGGCTTGGAAGGGTGAGGACGTCTGCGTGGTGAGTTTTGGAAGGGAAGCGAACCAGAAATATGTCTTCAACAACCACCGGTTCCAGTTTACCCAGCGGCATGAAGGTCCTGGCTACTTTCCCTGATATTCTGGCCATTCCTGAATTTGTAAGTATGATTTTCCGCTGTTAAAAACAGAACCTGGTAGCTGGGACATTCCAGTGCAAACCTAGGAACATTTACTTGGAGGAAAGTCCGGCTGTATCAACCAAGGCATTTCACCCTTGTGTGTCTTGGGATTGTGGCTTCTGCTTCTTAGTGACTTTCTGAGCAAAGTTTCGAGATTTCCCCCCCAGGGTTGATTAGCTCTCCCCCTTGTTCTCTCATTTACTGGAACATTTACTTTTCACTATGATCCCCTTCTTTAAAAACAACAAATTAGACTGGTTATCAAATATTTAAAAAGGAGAACTGGGAAAGAAATTACCCCCCAAACCAGATGTTGATGGGATTTGAGGTGTTTAAATTCTGCTTCTAAATGTTTTGCTTTGTTTCTGTGCACATATATATTTTAATTCTGAAAACATGCTAAGTTATTTGACCTTCAAGGTTATACACTGCCGCACAAATCCATGCGTGGAAACAGGTGTACCTCGTACAGGTGTGTGTAGCATTCAAGCAGCTAATTAGTCAGGTGAACTGGTGGCCTATGCAGTAGAGCAAATCTCCAAGGTCTGCTGAGCACGCAGCTTACTGGGAAGGGATGGTTTGTTACTCTCTGGTATGAAGAGAACTGGCAAGTTACTCAGTTACTCTACTTCTCATGTTGATAAACATCCATAGTGCAAATGCAAAGGTTTGGGCAGTGTAGAGTTGGAAAAATGGCGGAGAATTAAGACTGCTTCTGTCTGTTGCTATTTTGCAGGTGGGATCCATTAATCGCTGGCAAATTCAGCATGCACAGTAAAAGGGGATTTGTGCTGTTGTTAAAAAAACAACGCAGATTTGTTGCACAACAATAACAGCCATGTTTTGTAGTTAGGAAAGTGATGGTAAATGCAGACATTCCAAGTGTCCCGGTTTCAGATTTGATCCCTGAATCTCCCACTTTTCCTTAGGATGTCTCTATTTTCATTAGAGAAGTGTTGGAGGTTATGGAGTTATCCACCCCAGAGCCGTCTGAAAGCAATCCAGTATAGGGAAGTTTTTTAAATGTTTAATGTTGTATTATGTTTTTATATATGTTGGAAGCTTCCTAGAGTGCTGGGGTAACCCAATAAGACGTGTGGGGTATAAATAGTAAAAATTTCATTATGGAATGGGACGTCCCTATTTTCATCGGAGAAATGTTGGAGGGTATGGAAATGCATCGGAAAGTGGGGATTGCTGAGGTGATGTCATATAACATCCCCACAAACTAATTGGAACAAACGCTCAATAACAATGGATGTTTTATCGCCTACCTGCAAATTTTGTGCAAGCAAACGAGAATTAATGAATGCTCAAGTTTGGAAGAGACTTAAGTGATGGTGAGGGGTTAAGCAGGAATGGCAACTCATCCAGTTCTTACAGCAGCTAGCTTAATTTACAGTTAAATCCTCTAATATCAGCCTCATTGAGTTCAATGAAGAACATGGCTATTGCAGCCTTAGGGGACAATGCTCCCTTTCCAGAACTTTCCATGCCAGGAAAGTGTTTATTGCCCTCTTTTACTATCTAGCCCTCCTTTCAAGATGTTCTCTCTTTCATTCATCATCACAACAACCCAGTGAGGTAGGTTAGGAGGAGAGTGTGTGATTGGTCAGCCAGTGAGCTTCATGGCTGAGGGAGACTTTAAACCTGAGATTCCAACACATTATCTATTACAGCTGAACAGTTGGGTTCTACTTGGTCCTTGAGCAGTGTGAAACAGGCAGAAATTTTGGCACCAAAGTGGAAAGGTCGCAGCTATTGATTTTTGATCTGTTGTGTTACATGTCTGAGGTACAGGAGCTCAGCTGAATGGGAGCCCCAGGACTGCTTGAAGAGCTCATTACATCTGTCTGCTTCTAGAACCTGTTATTTTACCTAAACGTTTGTGCCTCTTATCAAGGTTGCTAATAACCTATACAGTGGTACCTCGGGTTACATACGCTTCAGGTTACATACGCTTCAGGTTACAGACTCCGCTAATCCAGAAATAATTCCTTGGGTTAAGAACTTTGCTTCAGGATGAGAACAGAAATCTTGCTCCAGCAGCGCAGCAGCAGCAGGAGGCCCCATTAGCTAAAGTGGTGCTTCAGGTTAAGAACAGTTTCAGGTTAAGAACAGACCTCTGGAACGAATTAAGTACGTAACCAGAGGTACCACTGTACCTTTAAAACACATTCAAAGCACTTTGTCCCCCTCCAAGGATCCTGGGTACTGTAGTTGACCACACAGACACCCGAACTGCAATTCCTAGTGACCCTTAACACACTACAGTGCCCAGAATTCTTTGAGCAGGGAAATGTGCTTTAAAGGTAAAGTCTGTACACATTTCTGTGTGCTACCTCTGTTGCAGCCACCGGATGTGGTTTAAACAATACATGATTGTTTATTCATTATTTGGCACCTTTTCAGCTCTAAAAGGTCCATGTATGGTTTGGGGTAGGGCCAAGGTATGTGTGTGGAGGTCTAACAATTTGCCCTCATTCTGATCCCCCACCGCTGTCCAATTTAAGGCCATTTTAGATATGACAAATAACCACACAGGAATGTTAGCTGTGTGATTATTGTCACGTCTGCTTTGGCCCTTAAAACAACCCCCCTCCCCCATGTAAAATGATAAGAGAGGAAATGAATGAATAGAATCCAACCATCTTACATATGTATATAAAGAAACTAGGCATAACAGATTGCTTGCTACTAAAAGGAAACGGATTTGCATATCTATCTACGTTTTCTTTTACAAGCAATATATTGTTTGATATTGTTGATGCTGCGATTTCAGAGGTACCAGTAATTTGTATATTGGTTTAAGGAACTAGATTTGTATTTCTCTGAGAAACTAGGGGGCCATACCGACTGCAGTGTGAGGAATGCCAAGCTTGCCCAGGCAATCTGTTTAACCGAGGGCATAAGAGCCAACTTCTAGGGGCCTAGGCCCTTTCTGCCCTCCTCGCCAATAAAATATTTGAGGGGACCACACACCCCATAGTGGATGGGCATTGCCTTTCAAATAGTGTGTGTGCACCATGTCTTGTGATCGATTATGCGTGGTGAGCCTTACCTGCCCCCCCCCCAATATTTTATTCAAGTTGCTACCCCTGTCGGAGGGCTCTGTTAAATGTGACCACACAGAGGTTTAATGGAGGAGGGTAGGTGCTTCACCCAGCAGTTTAGCAAGCTCTGTTAAACCTTGACACAGGCTTGGCTTGTTGCAGGAGGGGAGGCAGAAATGCTTGGGGCAACCTGTTAAGGGGTGGGTGAAGGGTGTAATAGTTGGGGGGGAGTTGGGGGGAAGGGGCGATTGCCAAATGAGTAGGTGGGGTTGGTGAGCAGAGGGAGCAAGGGTGGCCGACCCTAGTTAAACATACGTATTTTTTTAGAGAGAAAGTGAACTACGGCGTCAAAGGTTTTGCATTAATATATCTTAGGAATATTGAATGGCTTATATAGCAGGATGTGTGGCATTATTTGCTATCCTTGATAATATTTCTATTATTATTTAAAGTTTGTATGGTCATAAAAAGTAAAATGAAAAGAAAGGGATGCCTCCATTGAACCTGCTGTCAACAGCTGGTGAGAGTGAGTTGAATAGATGGATATCTTTGGACTAAGACATTAAGGGGCTGGAAGATCAGACTTTGGGAGCTCTCTCTGCAGAAGTCCTATGTCACATCTAGTTTGGCTCTAACCACCAGCACAGTGTTTAGCCATTCCTTTCATTGGAGGAGTCCCCCACCAGCAGATCTGGGTCCACTTGGTTACTGCTACAACAGGTTAAACTTTGGGGAAATTCCAGCACCTTTGCCAGTGCTTTTCTCTTGGGTTGCTAGGGGTTGGGATGGGCTAGTGGAATATCTGCTTAATGTTGTCACCTCTGCGGACAGCACCTGGGCCTTTAACATCTGGACATTATGCAGAAATTGGGTTTTTGTGTGTTTTCTGATTGGAAGCTGCCATCTTGGGTGAGCACCTCTCTCTTTGTTTGTACAATTGTCTAAGTGACTTCTGTGTTTGTTTTTTTTGTTTTTTAAATACAGCCACCCTAACCCTAGCTTTGCACTGTAAGAGTAAAGTAGGGCATTTCTATGCTGCTTTGGGGTGTGATCTTGCTGTCAAATGGACGTGTGCACTCCTTTGCAGAGTCCTCCATTTGTAGGGCGACGAGAGGGCAGTCCTCTATTTTGAAGGATTACCCAGCCCTAATCTGGTTTATATAAGGGACGCGGGTGGCGCTGTGGGTTAAACTACAGAGCCTAGGACTTGCCGATCAGAAGGTCAGCGGTTCGAATCCCCACGACAGGGTGGGCTTCCGTTTCTCGGTCCCTGCTCCTGCCAACCTAGCAGTTCGAAAGCACACCAGTGCAAGTAGATAAATAGGTACCGCTCTGGTGGGAAGGTAAACGGCATTTCCGTGCGCTGCTCTGGTTCGCCAGAAGCGGCTTAGTCATGTTGGCCACATGCCCCGGAAGCTGTACGCCGGCTCCCTCAGCCAATAAAGCGAGATGAGCGCTGCCACCCCAGAGTCGGTCACGACTGGACCTAATGGTCAGGGGCCCCCTTACCTTTATCTTTTTAATCTGGTTTAAGGACAGAAACACCTAAGGAAGGAAGGCCACCTAGATAGCAAACACATTATCTGGCCACAGTTTTCCCCACTGTGATGCAATATATTGTGTTTCTATTTAAATGAGAGCAATTATTTTGAAATTTGCATCCATGCATACAGACCCTCCAAGCATGAGCGTAGCCAGGCCTTTTATAGGGAAATGGGGCAGAACCTCAGTTAGCTATGTATTTTTTATTTATTTATATTGATTATGGGGGGAAACTGTCCCTCCCCCGCCCCCCCCCCCGTCTACGCCCATGCCTCCAACTATCCCTATTTTCCAGGGACAGTCTTGGATTTACAGAAGGCATCCTGGTTTCTGATTTGATCCTGGAATAGATCAAATTAGCATGGTTTCAACAACAATTCTATTTATACCCTGCCCATCTGACTGGACTGCCACAGCAAGTCTGGGCAGCTTCCAACATATATAAAAACATAATAAAACATTTACGGTAACATTTTAAAAAACCTTCCCTCTACAGGGCTTCCTTCAGATGTCTTCTAAAGGTTGAATAGTTACTTATCCCCTTGGCTCGGGGGTCGGATAACTCCATACCTTCCAACATTTCTCCACTGAAAATAGAGACATTAAGGAAAAGTGGGACATTCTGATATCAAATCAGAAACCAGGATGGCTTCTGTAAATCCAGGACTGTCCCTGGAGAATAGGGACACTTAGAGGGTCTGTAAGTGTGGGGCAGGTAAAGACTAGACTGAAAGGTGGTTTGTGGAGGTATGTGGAAAGCCTAATGCACATTGCCAGCAATCAGCCGAGTGGGTAAGGCTAAACCAGCATTTGATGCAGCCCTACTGTCTTTTACTTAGAAGGACCAGGATTTCACCCTCTGAGGACTGTGCATTTGACTGCTCCACTTTACTGTTGTTACATGTAGGAAGATGGGAAAGGGACCAAGAGGTTACAATGCATTTCTGGAGGGCAAAACAAATCTAGTTATCATCCTGGCAATCCTGTAAATCTATTTTAATGGCCTCTTAAATGGTTTTTATGGCTTGAGAGCCCCACACAATACACAGAGAAAGGAATGTAGAGCTAAAAACAAACGCAAAACGGGTCTGCCTTTTCTGAGAAAGGGAGATTGGCTGGAGGGAGGAAAGATCTGTGCCAAACGGGTGAAGAGTTTTATGTCTGCCTTAGATCACGGGGGTGTCCCCCCATGTCTCTATTACATCTTCCTATAACCTGGGGCCTTCCAGGTGTTGCTGGACTACAACTCCCATCAGTCCTAGCCAGCATGGCCTGTATGGCCAGGGATGATGGGAGTTGTAGTTCAACATCGTCTATAGGACACTAGCTAATGAACTTGGAAAAGTTCTGAGAACAAAGCTGTCTCTGGAATGTACGAAATGCATAGCAACACCCATCCTAGAGAGAGCGAGAGAGACTTTCTGGAGGGTAAGAGCAAAAAGATGACCAATCTGTGTACCTGTTGCAACAGCCCAAAGGTCCCAGCACACCCAGTTCTGTTTCCCTCTCTTAAGCAAACTGATAAAATACAGCGGAGCCCTATTGTGGAGATAGCAAGAACTAAAGCTGGCGCAGGTGTTGCCCACCCAAGGAAAGATTAGGGAATGGGTGCAGAAATTTTGCAGCTTAAAATCAACTTCCCACCCAGTTGACACAATAGCAGAGAATCTGATAGGGAGGGGAGATTAAGCAGAGGGTGGTGGTGAGGGAGAGCCCAGTGGCTCCAGAGCTGGAGGGGAGGGGAAAGGAGGATTAATGGCCCGGTTGCTCTGTGTTGTGCAGTGGTTGCCAGAAACCTGTTAAACCAGGCTGCCTGCCAGGGAACAGAGACTCCAGCCGCCCGCCTGCAGCATGTAAAAAGAAGAAGGAAAAATATTAGAAAGCAGTTGAAAGGGTTGGGGGGTTTGCCCATCCCTTGCGTAACTGCGAAGCCCTCCCTCCCTCAGGGACCTCTGCCCCTGTCCCCTGTGCCAGCTGACCCAGGAAGGGATATTGGGGTTGTGGTGTGTAGCTGGATGAAAAGGTCAGTGCTCAGTGTGAGGCAGCTGTGAAGAAGGCAAATTCCACAGGAGGGTTCATGAAGGAAAGGTGGCAAAAACCTAACTCCCAATATCTCAAGGCCTTTATACAAGTCTATGGCGTGTGACCACACTTGGAACGGTATGTTGTAGAGTTGTGGTCTCCTCACCTCAGAAAGGATATTGCAGAGCTGGGAAATGGCAACCAAAAATTATCAGGGGTGGCGTGGAGCAACTCCCTTATGAGGGAAAGCTACTGCATTTGGAATTTTTTAGTTTAGGGAAAAGGAGACTGAGAGAGAATGTGATAAGAGGTGTGTGAGATTATACACAGGCTGATTCTGGACACATCAAAGAAGCGTTTCAGTTAAATGTGTTGTAAACTTTGTATTAAGGGATGCAGGTGGCGCTGTGGGTTAAACCACAGAGCCTAGGGCTTGCTGGTCAGAAGGTTGGCGGTTTGAATCCCCGCGACGGGGTGAGCTCCCGTTGCTCGGTTTCCACTCCTGCCAACCTAGCAGTTCGAAAGCATGTCAAAGTGCAAGTAGATAAATAGGTACCGCTCCGGCGGAAAGGTAAACGGCGTTTCTGTGCGCTGCTCTGGTTTGCCAGAAGCGGCTTAATCATGCTGGCCACATGACCCGGAAGCTGTACGCCGGCTCCCTCGGCCAGTAAAGCGAGATGAGCGCTGCCACCCCAGAGTCGGCCACGACTGGACCTAATGGTCAGGGGTCCCTTTACTTTTAAACTTTGTATGAGAAATCAGGTTGGCAAAAACAGAACTCCACAGCACAGTGTTACAATGCATAAACAACACATGCAAAGTGCTTTTTCTTTGCCAATGTAGCTGAGTCCATGGAAAAGCAGGTGGAGGAAGTTTTTTCTCCCTTTCCCATATTGCTAGAACCTGGGGCCATCAAATAAAGCCGAATGGTGGCAAATACACGACAGAGAAAAGGAAGTCGCTCTTCATACAGCAGAAAAGCCAATAATGCGATTTGCCACCACAAGGTGTGGTGGTGGCTACCAGCTGGGAAGGTTTTTAAAATGGGACTAGACAAATTCGTAGAGGATAAGACTGTCTGTGGCTACTAGTCGTGAGGAAGCTTTGTTGCCTTCACTAGCAGAGACACCATGGTTCTGAATGCTGCTTGCTGGAAAACCCATACAGAAGAGGGCTATTGTGGGCTTCCCATGGTCATCTGACTGGAAACAATAGGAATCAGGGTGCTCATTTATATAGGCTTTTGGTCTGATCCAGCACAGCTCTTCTTAAATTCTTAATCTCTAAATGAGGTTCTGGCTGAACATCTTAATGTGGCCATGTGTGAAGTTATAGGAGAGGGGAGAAGCTCAAGCCTAGTGAGGAAGCACCATTTTCTGGCCTCATAGCTTACCTGGCATAAAAACAGGGACAAAATGGCCTCCGGGACAGAGTGGTTGCACCAGAGATTGACGCAGAGTAAAACAAAAAGTTTAAGCTTGCAGTAGCTACCTGGTGGCCTTCTAGATTTTGATGGAATTCAATTCTTACAATCCCTGGCTATTGTCAATGCTTGATCAAGTTGGAATCCAAAAGAGGAGACATGGTAACCATCTTCAACTATCTCAAGGACTGTCACATGGGCGATGCAGCAAGCTATTCTCTCTCTCCTGCTGTTGAGGGCAGGACTCAAACCCATGGCTTCAAATTACAAGAAAGGAGATTCAGACTAAACATCACGAAGAACTTTATGACAGTAACAGCTGTTTGACAGTGGAACATTCTCCCTTCAGAGGGTGTGAACTCTCCATCATTGGATGTTTTTATGCAGAGGTTGAATGGCCATCTGTCAGGGATGCTTTAGCTGAGTTTCCTTCATTACAGGGGGTTGGGTGACCCTTGGGATCCCTTCCAACTGTACAGCTCTATGATTTGATAAACATCTGGAGGACCAAAGGTTCCCTACTCCTCCTGTTCCAGAGACCTCCATCAATGAAGCAACCCTTGTTTAAGAAGAAGCTTCCACTCACTGAATTTTCTCTCGCAAATCCCCCAAACGTATTTAGCACTGCCCAGAAATGTCTTGGGATGTCCCCGTTCGCCTTGCCATATGTCATTCTGTCCTGATTCTACCCTCCTCACTGCACTCGTCATAGAATCGTAAAATTCTAATCCACTGTAATGCAGGAATCTCAACGAAAGCATCCATGTGAGATGGCCATCAAACTCTGCTTAAAACCCTCCAGTGGAGTCCACCACCTTCCGAGGAAGTCCATTCCACTGTTGAACAGTCATACTTCGTGACATCCCAGACACCCATTAAATCAGGAGATTTGGCTGCATGCCTAAGCCGGGGAAGAATGTGTCAGTGTCAAGCAACCTATGCCCATTTCTAAGAGAACTTTGTATGCCTGTCTGAAGCAGCAGTGTAGCTAGCCGCTTGGGTGCCTGGTCCTGCGAGCGCATCCTGCAGCTGGGGGTGGGGCAAGCTGCCCATGGGGATGGGGCGAGCCAAGGCAGGGCACGCTACATGGAGCCTCTCTGCAGCCTCCCCCTCAGCTGTAGGGCGGCTGAGGCGGTGAGCAGACGCAAGCCCCACACTGCTTGAAAAAGCAGCACGGTGGAGATGTAAGGAAAAGGAAGGAACATTTTGTCATATGTGGTGGGAATGCAAACGCCTTAAAAAAATTGGGAAATGATATACAATGAATTGAAAAAAAATGTTTAAAATGAATTTTGTCAAACACCCTGAAGCCTTTTTGTTAGGAATCTCAAATCAAGAGCTACCAAAAGAAAAATGGACATTATTTATGTATGCTACAACAACGGCAAGAATCTTGATTGCACAATATTGGAAGATGGAAGAAATTCCATCAAAGGAACAATGGCAAGAAAAGCTGATGAACTATGCAGAACTGGCTAAGTTAACAGACAAACTATGAGAGGACAAAAAGGACTTCAAAAGAGTCTGGGAACCATTTACAGTTTATTTGCAGAAACAACAGAATGGACTGGATTCACTGGTGGGATTTGAATAAACTATCACAACTTCATTTGAGTAACAGATATTTTAGAGAGCCAGTGTGGTGTAGTGGTTCAGGGCGGTGGACTTGTAATCTGGTGAACGGGGTTCGATTCCCCGCTCCTCCACATGCAGCTGCTGGGTGACCTTGGGCTAGTCACACTTCTTTGAAGTCTCTCAGCCTCACTCACCTCACAGAGTGTTTGTTGTGGGGGAGGAAGGGAAAGGAGATTGTTAGCCGCTTTGAGACTCCTTCGGGTAGTGATAAAGCGGGATATCAAATCCAAACTCTTCTTCTTCTAGAGAAATGATAAGGGTTTTTATTTTTGTGTAGGAAAAGCAGGATACGATAAATAAAACTAAATAACTCAGCAGAGGGGGAGTTGAGGGAAGTCCAGAGGAGGGGAAGGAGAATAATTGTAAATAAAACGATGAATGAGATTTATATCATTAATTGTTCTAAAATTCAATAAATATTCCAAAAAGAAAAAAAAAAAGAAAAGAAAAAGCAGTGTGGAGCTTGCAGGCAGCCTCCCCCTCAGGAGAGACGCATGACTCAGGCACGCTACAGGCCCCACAGTGTGACACCCAGTGCCCCCCCACCTCACCTAGCTACCAGTGGCGTAGGAAGGGGGGTGCAGTGGGTGCGGGAGTTATTCCCCCCCCCCACAAAAGTGTTGTGAGCCCTTTTTTTAAAAAAAACACAACACAGATATTTTGGCCATGTTGTCACCCCCCTCAGCGATGACACCCAGGGCAGCCCCCCACCACACACCCCTTCCTACGCCATTGGTCTGACGTATTCATTGCTAGCAAATGAATCAACCTGCCCATGATCTGGCAACATGCCCTGCAGCAGATATTAAGCTTGCTTCCCTATAACCCAGAGAGCCGTCCCTGCATTTGACACCAGTCATTCTTGTCATACCACGTCACTCAGAAGTTTCCACACGCAGCACGTAGCTGGGGGAAAGCAGCCCAGTCCAGTTTGTGTGTTGAGTCAAAGCACAGTGTTGCACAAGAAGAGGTGCTACGGTCACAGGGAAGCTCTAGAACTGGATACAAATTCATACCATAACATGGAGCGTCCGTAACATGAAAGAGCCCTTGGGACCATAAAATACCGTATTTTTTGCTCTATAAGACTCACTTTTTCCCTCCTAAAAAGTAAGGGGAAATGTGTGTGCATCTTATGGAGTGAATGCAGGCTGTGCAGCTATCCCAGAAGCCAGAACAGCAATAGGGACTGCTGCTTTCACTGCGCAGCGATCCCTCTTGTTGTTCTGGCTTCTGAGATTCAGAATATTTTTTTTCTTGTTTTCCTCCTCCGAAAACTAGGTGCGTCTTGTGATCTGGTGCGTCTTATAGAGCGAAAAATACGGTACTAAGAAGAAGTTATTGTTGCCTAGGCCAGGCTTCGCCAGCCTGCTACCCTCCAGATAGGTTGGCCTGCAGAACCCATCAGCCCCAAGGAGCATGGCCAATGGCAATGGATGATGGGAGCTGTAGTCTAGCAACTTCTGGAGAGCTCCAGGTTGGGGGAGGCACTACAGGCAACCTTCAGGTAGAGCACCTGCAGCCATGAAGGCTTATGCTGCAACAAGACTGCCACTCTTAAGGTGCAAAAGGACATGGTGCCCATAATTCATCATCCCTGACCACTGGTCCTGCTAGCCAGGGTTGATGGGAGTTGTAGTCCCAAAAAAGCTGGAGATCTAAGTTTGGGAAACCCTGATCCAGAAGAACAGCAACCCTGGGTTCTCCTCTTCTATCATCTTCTAAAACAAGATGTATGGTGTGATCAGGACGTTCTTCTGAAGACTATTTCCCTGCACACAGAAGCCCAGTGAATCAGGGTAGGGAGATCTGGATGCTCTTACCTAGCTTCCACCAAGCTGGTGCCCTCCAGATGTTTCAGACTGGGGCTGATGGGAGTTGTGGTCCAAAACATCTGGAGGGCACCTGGTTGGCAAAGGCTGATCTTAATTATGGACTGTCTTGGAAGGGGCCGAAGGGGCTTGTGAGCCTGGGAAGGTACCGTATTTTTTGCTCCATAAGACTCACTTTTTCCCTCCTAAAAAGTAAGGGGGAAATGTGTGTGCTTCTTATGGAGTGAATGCAGGCTGCGCAGCTATCCCAGAAGGCAGAACAGCAAGAGGGATTGCTGCTTTCACTGCGCAGCGATCCCTCTTGCTGTTCTGGCTTCTGGGATTCAGAATATTTTTTTTTCTTGCTTTCCTCCTCCAAAAACTAGGTGCGTCTTGTGGTCTGGTGCGTCTTATAGAGCGAAAAATACAGTAGTCTATCTAGGAGAAGGAAAACTGTGATCCTAAACCTGCCTTGCAGAACATCTTCGAGACAAGAAAAGGCTTTAAGGAGTAATCCCATCACAAATCCTGAGTGAAGTCCCTAAGGCAGTTGCATGGCGCCTTATATGCCTCCTTCCGGCAACTCCTGCAGCCAAGCTGGTGCCAAATGTATTGCTCTGCTTTCCTTTAGACCCCATCAGCGAGTCTTGTCATCTGGGCAGCCCAGGACCTCCACACACACTGCCCAGGCTTCCGTCCTGGGAAGGGCACCTTTGTGGTTTGACTTCACCCCTGGAGGTACGCTCCATTGTCTCTTGAGACCGTCAGACTAATTCCAACAACAAGAGCAACATTGTCTTGGAACCAACAGACATTGCCTTACCCTTCAGCACCTCACGAAAGAAAGAAAGGAAAAGGGACGTTCTTTGTTATTTCCCTATTTCCACACCAAGGATTTCCCTGAGTTGCCTCCCTCTCTCCCAGCTGCTGAGCACGGCTGGGGGTTCCTTTCTGCCTGCAGTATTCATTAACTCCGCATTTGCTCTGCCTTGCGCTGGCTTCTCGGGCAATGTGTTGATAAATTGACCATTGCAGATTCCTCCGCAATGGATTTGCATGTGGTTTAAAAATAGCTGCTGCTTGAGTGTATTCAGCAACGTTTCCTCTCCAGGGGGTGGGAAGGGAATCAGCTTCTCTCCCCATCCCTGCTGGCCAGAATTAACTTCTAAAGAGGATCGAACCCTCAGTAATTATGAACTGCATCCTTAACATGCCTCTAAATCACATCTGCTCTGTGTGCGCAATTGTACGTGTTCCAGGGGCATCTCTACAAATGTTAGGATGCAAGAGGTAGACAATATGGTGGCTTCCATATATTGGTGGTGGGTTCAACTCCCATTAGTCTCAGTCAGCATGGCCAATGGCCAGGGATGATGGAAATTGTAGCCCAGTATTATAGAGGGACGGAGGGGACGCGGGTGGCGCTGTGGGTTAAAGCACAGAGCCTAGGACTTGCCGATCAGAAGGTCAGCGGTTCAAATCCCCACGACGGGGTGAGCTCCCGTTGCTCGGTCCCTGCTCCTGCCAACCTAGCAGTTCGAAGGCACGTCAAAGTGCAAGTAGATAAATAGGTACCGTTCCTGCGGGAAGGTAAACGGCGTTTCCGTGCGCTGCTCTGGTTCGCCAGAAGCGGCTTAGTCATGCTAGCCACATGACCTGGAAGCTGTACGCCGGCTCCCTCAGCCAATAAAGCGAGATGAGCGCCGCAACCCTACAGTCGTCCGCGACTGGACCTCATGGTCAGAGGTCCCTTTACTATCAAGGGATGGGTTCATGTTGGCTACCCCGAGGGTAAGGGCCACAGCTCAGTGGCAGAGCATCTGTTTTGCATGCAGAATGTGCTTGGTTCAACCCCCAGTATCTCCACCTAGGTCTAGGAAGTCCCCTGCCTGAAACACTGAAGAGCCGCTTCCACTCAGTCATTATAGGCAAGTGTTTCCCCAATTTGGATCTCCAGCTGTTTTCGGACTACAACTCCCATCATCCCTAGCCAGCAGGACCAGTGGCCAGGGATGATGGGAGTTCTAGTCCAAAAACAGCTGGAGACCCAAGTTTGGGAATCACTGGTATGTAGACAATACTGAACTAGATCAGTGGTCTAATTCAGCAAAAGGCAGCTCCTATGCTGTTATAAGGAACACATGTAAAGTGAAGAGGAGGAGCTCCCATCTTCATACCACTCCCCTTCTACACGCATATTTCATATGTTCAGTAGGTGCTCCCATTGCTGATGATTCAACATGAGAGGGAGGTAGCAGTCGTCGGCACCCGTCTGTCTCGAAAGACAATGGAGTGTGCCTCCAGGGGTAAAGTCAAACTGCTGGAGAATCACAGCGCCTGCTGTGGCTGCAGAGACCAGTGATTCGTAACTGCTGCCTCCTGTGTTGCTTTTGCTGCGCTAGCAGCACTGAAGTGACCGCATTGGGGTGCATGCCTGGGCAGTGTGCATGGAGGTCTTAGGCTGCCCAGATGACAAGACTCGCTGATGGGGTCTAAAGGAAAGCAGAGCAACACATTCGGCACCAGCTTGGCTGCAGGAGCTGTTGGAAGGAGGCGTACAAGGCGCCATCCAACCACTTAGGATTTGTGTAGGGTTTACTCCTTAGCCTTTTCTTCTCCATGTTCAGATTTTTCCTTGGTGTTTACTCCCAAAGCCTTTCCGAGAGCCAATGTGGTGTAGTGGTTAAGAGCTGTAGTCTCGTAATCTGGTGAACCAGGTTTGATTCCCTGCTCCTCCACATGCAGCTGCTGGGTGACCTTGAGCTAGTCACACTTCTCTGAAGTCTCTCAGGCTCACTCACCTCACAGAGTGTTTGTTGTGGGGGAGGAAGGGAAAGGAGAATGTTAGCCGCTTTGAGACTCCTGAAGGGGAGTGATAAAGCGGGATATCAAATCCAAACTCCTCCTCCTCCTCCTCCTCCTCCTCCTCCTCCTCCTTCTTCTTGGGGTATAATGCTCAGCACCCCATCCACTGCAGATTTCCAGGTGTAAATATGTGTTAATATGTATTCCTTCTCCTAGATGGGCTTCCTTCCCAGTTTGACGAGCCCCATCTGCCCCTGAGTGTTGAATTGTTTCTTTAAATGTAAAGGTTCATCATTGTTTCACCCGATGTGTATATCTTTAAGGGGCCAGAGCAAAATAACGAGATCCAGCTTTACGGCTGTGAAACATAGCAGGTGCTGCTGAGTTGCATTGATTAAGCTGTGTCAGGAATTGGGTGTAGTATATAAGGAGCAGCACTTAGCTCTGCCATTACCCTGGGGGATGGGTTGGGTCTGGTTTGTTGATGTATTTAGTGTAAATGGAGTTTTTGTTTTTCTTATTAAAACCTTTAAGTTATTTTTGAGTCCCTTTTTAGTGCATGGTCTCCCCAGCAAGCTCTCTGCAGCGCTAAAAAGGTAAAGGTAAAGGTACCCCTGCCCGTACGGGCCAGTCTTGACAGACTCTAGGGTTGTGCGCCGTCTCACTCAAGAGGCCGAGGGCCAGCACTGTCCGAAGACACTTCCGGGTCACGTGGCCAGCGTGACATCGCTGCTCTGGCGAGCCAGAGCCGCACACGGAACACCGTTTACCTTCCCGCTAGTAAGCGGTCCCTATTTATCTACTTGCACCCGAGAGTGCTTTCGAACTGCTAGGTTGACAGGCGCTGGGACCGAACAGCGGGAGCGCACCCCGCCGCGGGGATTCGAACCGCCGACCTTTCGATCGGCAAGCCCTAGGCGCTGAGGCTTTAACCCACAGCGCCACTCGCGTCCCTTCTCTGCAGCGCTACCATACTGCAAATAGCCAACACTGAGACGTAGCAGTAGGCTTGGAGTAGCTCCAAATGTTGTAGAGGGCTCCCTCTCCAAAGTGTTTTTTTTTTTGTACTTCTAAAGTAGAGAGAGAACCTTCCAGACAGTCTAATGAGGACTGAGCGTCCACAGTGGCCACAGAATGCTGAACGCCGAATAAGGTGAGATGAGGCAGTTACCTCAGGGCAGCAGGCTGCGGGCAGCTGGGTGAGGCAACAAGTCTGGCCTCTGTAGGACATGCCCTTCCTCTTCCAGCTAATGCACCCACAACTGTGCAACTATTAAGCCATGTGCTCCCAGGTAGCAGATCAAGAAACTCAGGACCACTTGGGAGCAGAGAGTGCAACAGCCATTGAGGTACATTTCAGTAGTGTTGATGAAATATTCTGCTGTGTTGCTTTAAAGAAAAAAACCCACCCTCTTCACCAGGAAAGAAACTTAAAACCTGCCTTGCCTGGGGCTGCTGTGCTCTGCCTCACCTGAGAAATGGTGGGCCAGCTTCTGTTTCCATACAAACATGAAAGCACTTTTAGTTAGTTTGTCAGCTCTTGAAAATGGTACCTGGGTTGGATCTGTGGAGTGGGGTTTGGGACGGGGCCTGGTGCTGTTGGCAGATTGTGAGGGATGGGCAAGTCTTTATCAGTTTTGGTTTTTCTGTTTTCCATTTTTCCAGATAAATAAATTCAGTTCTCCACATTTCCATGTGAGTTTGTTTTTTTAATAAATAAAGAAGGCATCGTGAAAATCCAGCTGAATTTTAGTGCAATTTTCTCCTAAGATACACATTTTTGTGTGCCATTTTGTATGCAATTTCCGTTAAATATAATGCATTTGTTTGCATTATATTTCACTAATATATACATTTTTAATGGACACTTTATGCTCCAATATACATTTTTGTACATGTTACATGGTTGGACAACTGTATTGCAAAATTGTGAAGTGTGAATTTTGAAGAAGGCTGCATTTCCATTTGTGTATTGTCTCAGAAAATGTGAATTAAATAGGTTTGCCTATTGAATTTCTCTCCCCCCCCCCACCTATTGCATGGAAAAATTCAGAGTGATTTTTATTTTAATATGAGCCTATTTCATTGGCACTTCCTGAAACAACATGTGAGCTAAATTCCAACTTCCCTTTCCGGGTTTTGCAATGCAGTTTGCCAACCATGAGATGTACATGAAGATGCATATCTGGTGAGACTATTGTACAACATGTAGCATATCAGGGGAAAGTGCTTACAGAAATAGGTATGTTTTTAATGATAGACTGATGTGGAAATGTTGAGCTCTGAAGTTAGGAAAAAGAAGAAACTGGTGCCACCTTCAGACCAATGCTGTGAGGCTGCTTTGCCTGTGACACCATTAAATGAATGAATGGGCAAGGCTTTAGCTCCCTGATACAACAACTGCTGTGTATGCAGAAGGTCTCAGGTTAAATCCTTGGCATTTCCAGGTGCGGCTGGGAGAGACCCGTGTCTGGAACTCTGAAGAGCTGCTGTCGTCCACTCAGACACCCATGAGTTAGATTAACCAACAGGCACCCTCCTGCGCTCCCGGTTTGCCTTTTACAGCCAAAACATTTCTCTTCTCTCCAGTGCACACATCTGCATAAAGGGAGGTGCAAAAACGAAAACAAATTTGCAGTCCATGCTCACTCGCTTTTAAAAGACGTATTTCATTTTACTGACAATGAAACAGTAAGCAAAACAAAAACGAAACTAGGCCAACTCAACGATGAGTTGTTGACATGGCACTTATTGACATGGCACAAATAGGGTTGCCATTTTTTTTTTTTAAAGGTGAAAATCCAGGCACATAAGTTGTCCAGCTTTCCCCTCCCCTTTTGCCAAAGTTGATGAGCTATTTGTTTGGGGAGGGGAAAGGGGTACTGCTTTTTCTTCTTTGGGCCACAGCTTGTGATCGTTTTTGCAAACACTAAAAAAAGAAAATGACATTTTTGAGATGTTCTTTAAAAAAAAATAAGAAGCCAAAAAATGATACTTTGTCATGGGTTGCCATACGTCCGGGTTTCCCCAGACATTTTAACCAGCAAATGACAGCCGAATCCTGGCTATGTCCGGGAAATTCCAGACGTATGGCAGCGCTAGAATGACATTAGCAAGATGGACCTGATGGCTCCTGAAAAAGTTGTTGTTGTTGTTTAGTCGTTTAGTCGTGTCCGACTCTTCGTGACCCCATGGACCAGAGCACGCCAGGCACTTCTGTCTTCCACTGCCTCCCGCAGTTTGGTCACACTCATGTTTGTAGCTTCGAAGACACTATCCAACCATCTCATCCTCTGTTGTCCCCTTCTCCTTGTGCCCTCCATCTTTCCCAACATCAGGGTCTTTTCCAGGGAGTCTTCTCTTCTCAAGAGGTGGCCAAAGTATTGGAGCCTCAGCTTCAGGATCTGTCCTTCCAGTGAGCACTCAGGGCTGATTTCCTTCAGAATGGATAGGTTTGATCTTCTTGCAGTCCATGGGACTCTCAAGAGTCTCCTCCAGCACCATAATTCAAACCAGCACCTGAAAAAGTATTACAGCCTAAAAGCAGACAGTGGCAGAGATGAGAAAGTGGTGAGCTGACAGTAATTTTGTGTGCATGTGTACATGAAGAAATACACAGGCTTTGTTTCACTTGGAGGTGGGGGTTCAGCCTGTGTCCAGAAGTCCAGATGTTGCTGGACTAGAATTCCCATCACCCTGACCATTGGTCAGGCTGGCTGGGACTGAGGGAATTCAAGAATATCTAGACAATCACAGAATATCTGCTCCTAGCAGTAATTCTGGAATGTGAGTATGCAAAAAGGGACTTGTCACTATCAGTACATTTCTATCCAGTGCTCTTAATATGCAGCACCTTTAAATCAACTGATGCTGCATACCTATCTGGGAGTAAGTACACTTTAATTCAGTGGAGCTTACTTCTCAGCAGACATTGTGCTTTAAAGCTCTACCTGCTTGAATGGTCAATTAAAGCCCTGCTTTTTATAGTTTCTGCCCTGCTTAGCAGAGCATCACCCCCCCCGACCCTGTATTTAGGTAACACCAAGTTATTACGCATGGTGAAGAGAAAGTTGGTAGAGATGTATTTTTCTCCCTCTCTCATGGACATCCAACAAAGTTGAATGTTGAAAGATTCAGGACGGACAATACAGTGGTACCTTGGGTTAAGTACTTAATTCGTTCTGGAGGTCCATTCTTAACCTGAAAATATCCTTAACCTGAAGCACCACTTTAGCTAATGGGGCTTCCTGCTGCTGCTGTGCCGCTGGAGCACAATTTCTGTTCTCATTTTGAAGCAAAGTTCTTAACCTGAAGCACTATTTCTGGGTTAGTGGAGTCTGTAACCTGAAGCATATGTAACCCGAAGCGTATGTAACCTGAGGTACCACAGTAGAAAGTACTTCTTCACACAGCACATAGTTCAGTTTTGGAATTCGGTCCCCAAAGAAGTAGTGATGGTGATTACCGTAATGTGGAGTGGGCAGATTCACGGAGAATAAAGCCATCAAAGGCAATGCTCTACATGTATTGTCAGAGGCATTATGCCCCTGAATACCAACTGCTAGGGATCATAACTGGGGAGAGTACTGTTGTGCTCAGGTTGGGCTTCTGGGCTTCCCACAGCCATTTAGTTGGCCACCGTGAGAACAGGATGCCTGGCTAGATGGTCGATTCGTTCCAGTAGTTGCTGGTGCCCATAGAGACTGATAGAGCAGAAGACTTAGAACTCAATTGTAGTTGGAGTCAATGACAGTCAGAGCTGGCTGATTCTAGTTTTGACCCTATTGAATTATATCATGGTAACACTGAGAGTAAGGAGAAGGAAACTGATACAGAGGAATATATTGGGTGTATGTAAGAAGGCAGGCAGGTGGAGGCTGGTTAAGGGCAGAGTTTGGTGGGGCAGTACCCCATTTTCCCTAATGGACCCCCTTTCACTATTTCTTCTTATGCTTTTATCAGCTAACTAGGAAAAGTAAAAACTCCCATGAAACACCTGCCTGAGCCTCATTGTGCACTCTGACAGCATATACTCTCAAATCAAAAAGATCTGAGAGAAGATCGTAGAAGTAGCTAGTTTATTTCAGAAAAATCAAGCAATATTTACATAATTACAAGACATGGTGTGAAAGGAGGGAACATAGGCAAGGCATAACACAGGGACTGCAAAAAAGCAAATTTCAAAAGTCTTACTTTAAGGCTGTTCGATGCATTTTGCTGTTCCCTAAAGAGTCTTACCCAATAGACTATTTCTGAGTTGCCCCCATGAGAAAGAGAAGAAAGAGCTTTGCTGCCCCCAAAGCCAGAGAAGTTCTGGCGGAGGAAGCTAATTCAGTATATTATTTTCTCTAGACTTCTAGAGATTTCCGATGGGCTTATGCGTCACAGATAACAAAGAAAGGAACTAAGTTCCACATTCTTTAACAAGGAACTATTAATGTCATCAAAAGTCTGATCTGGGAATATTAGCTTCCCCAGTGTGTTCCAAACAATAGATTTCCTTTAATTTCCAAAACAAAATCCTTAACTCTTAGGTCTTGGGGTTGACACCCCCCTCCCCATTGTCTTTGGAAATGCCTGGCCATGAACTGCTTTAAATTTTCCTCACTCCCAAGAACGTTCCATCTCATCTTCATTCATTTATATCTCAAACTGAAAACATTAACAGAACTATTGTTACTAGAGAACCTGCTAGAATGAATCCTTTATCTTCTATTATCTTTTTTCCTGCTTATACAAATGTGGTAGAAGACTAATTTATATGAGCGAAAGTTCTGCAACTGACAGAAAGATGGCTTAGTTTGAAAACAAAGCAAAAAGGGCAGAGGTAAAAAATCATGACAGCGAATCAAGCTTGAGAGGAAAATAAATCTACCACACCTTTTTAACATGTGCTGCTACGAGAGATTGGCAGCGATATATATAGACATCAGGAGTCAGGTGATGCTGAAACAAGAGAGCAAAGGTTTTGGCGGCTAAAATGAATCTTATTTCCTTTCATCTATATTAATGTGCAATATGGGCAAAAATTGGGGCCAGACAGGACAGTCACCTTATTACTGGCTCCTGTAACTTTAACAGGAACAAGATATAATATTAGCAGGTGCTAGTGTAGATATCTAAGTTTCATCTCCCCCCCTCCCCACATATTTTGCATTTTTTGGTTGCATTTCTTTTGTAAACAATCAAGATGTGCATACATTTTGTGAAGTAGCATTAAATTGTTAGAGGCAAAGGTTGGCTTCTGGTCGCTTGGCAACCCGATTTGCCGTAACGTTTTGCGTTGCTGGCTGGCAATCTTCGTTCAGGGCTTCTGTATGTTTGCCAGGTGAGCATGGCAAGGTGAGAAGCATTTGAAAGCAGGGCTGGGCAACTGTTCCAGGTCCTTTCATGCCAATATGTTTGTGGAAGGAGGGGCAGCTCCTGCCTATGATATTACTGGTCCTCTCCTCCAATGCACACTGGCCGGGGATGTTTGGCACCCCACCCCAGCATTGCGCCTTTAGTTCTAAGAATAGTTACATTTGTACGGAGAGGCGTGGCAATCTCCAGCAGCTGGAGGGATGCCAGGAGCAGAGCGCTGCCATTTGCCTTACAGGCGCTGCTCTCAGACTTCCCTCTTGGTACCTCTTGCTTATCACCAGCACCACTGTCAATGCTAATGGCAATCTCAGTTCTCTGAGCGCTGTTCCTTCAGAAGCCAAAACAGCAAGCACCAACCCACTGAGTGGTTAATGCGCATAACAATTGACCGTTGTGTACATTTACCAGCCTATTGGGGATTATGCAGAATGACCGGAGAATACACAAAATTCATTTGATATATGCCTGTTTCCCAAGGTCTGTAGGAAAAGATGTATATTTACCAGGAAATGTGCACAGTTCCCTCTTAGTTCTGCACATTTACCAGCCTATTGGGGATTATGCAGAATGACCAGAGAATGTACAAAATTCATTTGATATATGCCTTTTTCCCAAGGTCTGTAGGAAAAGATGTATATTTACCAGGAAATGTGCACAGTTCCCTCTTAATGGAAGGATTAAGTGCACATTTACCATGAGACTTGGTGAAAGTGCACAATGGCTGGTTGCTATGCACAGTAACTGCTCAACGCACACACATATGGAGAGGGAGGGAAAGAGAGGGAGGAACCAGCCAGTCTTGGGTTTGAACATCTATGCACCTAAAAGCATATGGCATTTTGTAAGCACTGAGAACATATTTTAATCTAGAAGTTAAAATTCTCTCTCCCGCTCTGCATATGCATCTTAGTGAAAGTGTGTATACATGCAAATGGACACCAAATACTAGTGTACTAATCTAATTCCATTTCCACCTATATTGCTGAATATGTTTTGAGTTGCATTTATTCCAGATTGGATATAAGATCTTTCTAACAACACTTAAATTTTATTTTATTTTAAATGTTTACATTTTATTTATTCCATTTTTAAACCATCCGTTTAGATACCAGGATGGTTGACAACATTAAAAAAAACACACCGCTATAAAATTACAATATCCATATAATAACAATAACTAAAACAACTGTGAAAAACTCTTTTATTATATATAGGTTTGGACTAGATGACCCTTAAGCCACCTTCCAACTCTGAAATTCTATGAGTCTATGATATCAATGTATAGATACAGCAGCAGATTCCACCAATAACCTAAAACTTTACCAGACTACCATTGCCTCTCAAAGGCCTGGATAAAAAACAAGCAATTCACTATGTCAGCCAATGCAGAAGCAGTGACTGCAAAGCAGGCAATGAATCTTCAGCATTCTGCAAACCTGAGCCTTTGGATAGTGATCTATGGCTTTAAAAGGAGGGGCGTTAACAAGAAATATATCTATTTCCTCTGTGAACATGTTGGAGGGGGACTTTAGGGTTGTACTGAGTGCTCCTGGGAAGCGTGGATCTATTGGTGGTAAGCAAACCTCGATTTCTAATAGCAGTAAGCCATTTGTTGATAGGGGCCCGGCAGTACTTATATTGTCAAAGCTGGGAAGCAAAATTGCTGTTGCAAAACTGGTTGGATGCAGAGGAATTGTGGGAGGCACAAGCTGGGGTAACCCCCAGGGGAAGAAGGCTCAGAGCCAGGGGATTGGTGGTGGGACAACAATGAGTAGACAGAGGGAAAAGAGGGAGAAGACTGGGAGGAGGAGCTGTCAGAAGCTGAAGAGGCAACAGGGTTTAGTGAGCTGGGAGAGTCTGTGGCAGAGAGCAGTTCAGAATCAAGGGCAGAAGCTGAATCAGAAGAGTAGGATGAGGGAGGCAGAGGTGAGTCCGGCTGGAGAAGAGGCACAGGCATCTTCCTTTTCTGCTGCAAAGTGTTCTCCTGCCCCCTGGTCTCCCAGAACCAGGAAAAGCACACTTTCCAAAACAATATGTAAATTGAATCACAGCCATCCTTCAAAATGTGCACTTCTCTGCATTTTGCGATGGTGTTGTCCGGCCAAGTAATTTGTACGGAAACTGAGGTCTTCCAGAACAGATCTGATTAACCGTTGTAAGGGCTGGTGACTGAACTACTTTTCTTACACTTTATTGTAGGTTTTTGGCGGCCTAGTCTGGATCCTGGTGGCTTCCACGAAAGTTTATATGCAGATGAGTCAAGGCTGGGTGATGTTCGTCTCAGTGTTTTGCTTTGTAATTTCAACATTGCTTTTGTTCCTATATATGTGTGGCGCTCATGGAGGGAAGTCGGCTTGGGTTGCTGTGGTAAGTCTCTTTGGAGAGATTAAAATACCAGTATACTCCCCCCCCCCCAGCCCCAAATACACTGCTATTTATCCATGCATCAGGTGTCACATGACCTAGATTTTGGTGGGATAAGCAGAGGAAAAGGGTGCCATAAAACTGGAGTTTAAACAAATTACAGTTTCCAGTGTTCAAACACAAAGCAGGAAACTCTGTTTTGTGTAAAAATGGAAGCCAGTGCTTCTAAACTCCTCCCTGCGGCTGTGAAGTGCAGTGTGTGGGCCAGAGTGCAGTGGCGTAGCGTGGGGGGTGCAGGGGGGGCCGGCCGCACTGGGCGCAACATCTGGGGGGGCGCTCGCAGTTCTCTGCCCGAGTGCTAAAATCCACGGGTTAGGGGGCGCAAATTACTTGCCTTGCCCCGGGTGCTGACAACCCACGCTACGCCACTGCCAGAGTGTGAGCACTGTGGGGTGCTTCTCATTATATCAGAACCAGCCTTAGAATGCCATGAGAAATGCATTTAAACAGAGCCCAAAGTACCCACTCACAGAGGAGGCTACCTGCCAAATCTTAGTATGAGTTGCTGCTCTGAAATTGGCATCTATTTAGTTCTGAGGCATAGCCAGTTCAGAGGCCCTGGCAGATTCTTGTCCAGAAGTGCATGATGCTTTTGAAAAGCATGGCACCGACTTTGCTCAGAATACAGCATTCATCTCCTCCTGGATACAAACTCTCCCTCTAAAGCTGTTAGTCATGGCAGCGTATCCTATAAAACTGCCACTAAGCAAAACAAACTTCTCACCAGTGTCAGGTGTACTCTGGCACAGGGATACGGCGGGGACACCTTCTCTTGCGCTGGTCTTAGGGTCTTTGTGTTGTTTTCTTTTCCAGGA
Source organism: Podarcis tiliguerta (assembly GCF_965153285.1). Classification (NCBI taxonomy): domain Eukaryota; kingdom Metazoa; phylum Chordata; class Lepidosauria; order Squamata; family Lacertidae; genus Podarcis; species Podarcis tiliguerta. The sequence continues at coordinate 17,000,771 of NC_139536.1, read as the reverse complement.
TGCTTTCTACCAGGTAATTGCTTCTCTCTTCTACCTGAGTGCGTCAGTTGTGCAAGCCTATACTACCTATCAAATGAAATCTTATCCGGATCATTTTAAATACTACCAAATAGATATTGCAGCAGTGGTGAGTATATGTCCTCGCTTACAATACACACACACACACACACACACACACACACACACTGTATATCTATATCTATATCTATCTATCTATCTATCTATCTATCTATCATCATCTATCTATCATCTATCTATCATCTATCACCTATCTATCTATCATCTATCTATCTATCTATCTATCTATCTATTACCGGTATCTATCTATCATCTATCTATCTATCATCTATCTATCTATCTATCTATCATCTATCATCTATCATCTATATCTATCTAATCATCATCTTCTTCTTCTTCTTTGGCGATCACTCGTAGCCGAGTAAGATTGTCTTCCATAAATATGGTTTTAACAATGAGTCCGTAAGTGACTGTGGAGGCCAATTCTGGATCCACACGTCCTTCCACAGTGGGGACATTGGTTTCCGGGCAGGAGTTGATCATGGTATGGATTTGCCCAAATGACTTGTGAAAACTGCAGAGGACAAGTGCCTTCTTAAAGAAGCATCACTGCCTTCCCTGGGGCAAAGGATGAATTGCCTCTGCCGTGACACATGTGTGAAATCACCTGAAAACAATATATGCTGCCTATATGTTTGTTTCCATTTGCATGCAAGTGTGTGGTGTAGTGGACTAGGACCTGGGAGAACAGGGTTTGAATCTCCACTCAGCCATGAAGCTCACTGGGTGGGCTTGGACCATATAGATTCACAAGTGACATTGAATTAAAGAGCAGCATTGACAAAGCGACCAATCAAAGTAAATGATATAACTCCAGTCTCCCTCAGCCCATCTAGTTGTGTTACAAATCTACAGGAGCCGGGTTGCCCCCCAAGATTGGGGTGTGTGTGTGTGTGTGACATCACACACGCCATGGGTTGTGTGACATCACACACGTCTTCCAATGCCATGCAAGCCAGACCGGCCCGGCCTAGTGGAAGTCTGCACCAGCCTGCATGGTGTTGGGAAATGCTGTGTAGGCTGGTTAGACCTTGTTCGTCGGTTCGGTCTCCTCTGCCCCCTCAATATTTGGGGGCTGAGCCCCCTGAGAAAGAATATTGAGAGGGCTGACGAAAACCTCTGCCCACTAGAGTTGGCATGCCTGTACAAATCTAAGTCCCTAGCATCACAGAGCAATAAAAATTCATAGTTGCCAATCTTAAGGCAGCAAACAGGGTCCTCACTTAGTCCTTAGCAAAGCTCACAAAGCGAGGCAGATAGTAACCAAAAAGGAAGAAATACCTTTAAAACACCTTTAAAAAACAACACGCCTTTGATATCAATCCAAGGGGTTGGACATTTCCAGTTCTAACCCCCCCCCCGGTCAATTTTACAGTTGTTATGAGGAGACCCACCTAAAACATGGGGCTATGAATCACCATAATCCACCTGGAAGGGGGAAATAGGAGTGACTGGGACCCCAGCTGTTTTAGTGGGATCCTTGACCCACTTCCAGCCTTGATTTGCCAAGACAATTTACTGCCTCGCTCTAGTTTAGGCGGCATGTCTGCTTTTCTGCTGTTCTAATCATAATGCCAAAGTCCTCAGGAGCCTTATCAAAAGTGGCATGAAGGGCCCAAGCCACTTGTAAAAGAGAGACACAGTCCTGGCACAATGTCATCCATTTCGATCCATCATGGCTGCCCTATCGTGCCTATATAGGGTACCATAAGTGCCGGGTGTGATGCGTACGCAGGGCCTAGCAGGGCCCAGGTGAACTGAGGCTGCATACCTGAGGTAGGCCGGGCGAGAGACAAGAGCAAGTGCAGCAATACACACAGTAATGTGGGAAAAGATATTACGGAGAGATGCTCAGGATTGCTCATGAACTAATTTTAGCAAATCGACACACTGAACCCTCTTCGTTTCTCTTCTAGGTTTTTGCCTATGCAGTCACATTGACATATGTGATCCACATGGTGTTCTCGCTGCTGAGATGGAAGTCCTCTTAAAAAAAAAAAAAAAAATCTGAATGTCTTTTTAAATTTGATTTTTGCAGGTGTATTTGGTCAGTTACTCTCTATGTGTATCTAAAGGATTGTCTTTCTTTGGAAAATGTGTATACACAACAGTGTACTTTTATTGTATGCCGACAAAAAAAATAAACAAATCCTTGTGCATCTCTTTTTAGCTGAACTCCCACCCCACTCCCTCCCCGAACTTTGGTCAGATAGCTTGAGGAACCGAGGAAACTGGGAATATCTCTTAAATATATTTGTATTAAAAATGTCTTTTATGTAAATGGAGGTAAGGTTTGTACAATAAAAAGCTTCAAGTAAATTGTCTGCTGTTCTCTTTTTCTAAAAAAAATGTTTTCCCCCCTCCTGCATGAGCAGTGGGAGACGGCCAACTTCGTGGGTGACACAAAATTATTTGATGTGAGGGCTCATCCACTTCCGTTTGTCCTAAGATTTTGAGTCATGGGTCTGAGATTTCTGTCCGCTTCCCCTGGGAAAACCCACTGTTTACTGCTGAGTTGGAACAAACATCAGCGGGTTTTCTGCATATTGGTGTTTGTTCCGATTCAGCAGTAAACAGCGGGGTTTCCTTTTTTAAAAATAAAATAAAATATTTATTAGAAGTTTCAAAGTTACAGAAAAAGAAAAAGCACAAGAAAAAGAAGAGAGAAGAAAAAAAAAGAAAAATCAATACATAAAAAAGATCAAAAAACACAATACATCAAAACACAAAAAGAAACAAAAACAATTAAAAACACATCCAATATTTATCCTTATCTTTCATTAACTTATTTCCTCGACCTCCTCACACCTCCCTTTTTTGTATTCCAGTTATTAACTATATCAGCAAATCCTTTCCCTCTTTCACTGCTTCCTGTCATTTAATTATCTTAATTTATTTTAACATTATCTTACCATCAAAATCTTAGAGTTTATTTATACTTAACTCCTTATAATGTTTCTACTAAAGTCATGTAATTTCATTCCAACATTAACAGTTTCCTAGGGATGAAAAAAGAACCTCTCATACCTTTGACTGTAAAACTTGGGGACTGACAGACATGCAGATGAGCCCTGGGAGAAACAAAAGCAGATTGCAAAGAGCTCCAAAAGGACGTCTCCAAACTGGGTGTATGGGCAACAAAATGGCAAAAGCCGGTTCGATATAAGTAAGAGGAAAGTGAGGCGCCTTGGGGCCAGAAAAGCGTGACTTCAAATATATGCTGATGAACGTAAAATGACATAAGAAAGGCGCATCAAGTCCAGCATGCTGTTCTCACAGTGGCCAGCTAGATGCCTCTGGGGAGCCCAAAAGTGCAACAGGATGTGTGATTCTCAGCAAGTGGAATCCAGAGGCAAAATGCCTCTGACAGCGGAGGCAGAACATGGCTGGTGTGATTAGCAGCCATTGGTAGCCTTATCTTCTGTGAAACCATCCAGTGCTCTTCTATCGACTGTTGGGTCTGATTGGTTGGCGACTAACCAGGAAAGAGATTTGGGGTCATGGTGCATAGCTCAGCGAAACCATTGACCCAGTATGCGGTGGCTGTGAAAAAGATGAATTCTACTCCAGGGACCATTAATGTATGAGATGATGTTCTCAAGAGCAGTACCCCGATTATGGAATCCACTTGGCACTGATCCTGGCTGGTGGCTTTTAGGAATCTTTTTGACATCTTAACCCAGGCAAGTGATGTGTTTTTCACTCTTGTTGGGTTGCTTTGTGATTTGATCTACTGCCCTTACTAGAATCATAGAGTTGGAAGGTACCCTAAGGATCATATAGTCCAACCCCCTGCAATACAGGAATATATGCTCCTGTCCCATACAGGGATCGAACCTGCAACCTTGGCGTTATCAGCACCACACTCTAACCAATTGAGCTATCCAGGCTGACAACGTTTTACAATATTGTACAGTGCTGGTGATGTACTGTATATCTGGGATTTATTGTAATGAACATTTTATTTTAATGAATGAATAAATAAATTGAGAAAGAGATAAAAAAAAATAAAACTGCCAACAACACAATGCCAACCCACACTCTTCACTGTCCCTGCTTCACGCCTCAAGTGTTTCTTCCTGTTTGGAATATATCCCTGAACTCTGATAAAGCCTCTTGCTTGTCCAGAGGGGTGTGTGAATGTGTGTAGGAACTAGCCTGCTGTACAAAGGCAAAAACTGACATTCATTCCTCTGCTCTGCTTTTTGCCCACCATTGGTTCTATTGCTTCTGCCCATGAATGGCATGTGCCATTTGGCTGAAAAAGCTCCCCCAACCCTGTATTTCAACACAGCAGCCAACTAACGCAGTGGATGTAGTCTACCTTGATTTCAGCAAGGCATTTGACAAGGTGCCCCATGATATTCTTGTAAAGAAGCTGGTAAAATGCGGTCTTGACTATGCTACCACTCAGTGGATTTGTAACTGGCTGACTGACCGGACCCAAAGGGTGCTCATCAATGGTTCCTCTTCATCCTGGAGAAGAGTGACTAGTGGGGTGCCACAGGGTTCTGTCTTGGGCCCGGTCTTATTCAACATCTTTATCAACGACTTGGATGATGGACTCAAGGGCATCCTGATCAAAGTTGCAGATGACACCAAACTGGGAGGGGTGGCTAACACCCCAGAAGACAGGATCACACTTCAAAACGACCTTGACAGATTAGAGAACTGGGCCAAAACAAACAAGATGAATTTTAACAGGGAGAAATGTAAAATATTGCACTTGGGCAAAAAAAATGAGAGGCACAAATACAAGATGGGTGACACCTGGCTTGAGAGCAGTACATGTGAAAAGGATCTAGGAGTCTTGGTTGACCACAAACTTAACATGAGCCAACAGTGTGACGCGGCAGCTAAAAAAGCCAATGCAATTCTGGGCTGCATCAATAGGAGTATAGCATCTAGATCAAGGGAAGTTATAGTGCCACTGTATTCTGCTCTGGTCAGACCTCACCTGGAGTACTGTGTCCAGTTCTGGGCACCACAGTTCAAGAAGGACACTGACAAACTAGAACGTGTACAGAGGAGGGCAACCAAAATGGTCAAAGGCCTGGAAACAATGCCTTATGAGGATCGGCTAAGGGAGCTGGGCATGTTTAGCCTGGAGAAGAGGAGGTTAAGGGGTGATATGATAGCCATGTTCAAATATATAAAAGGATGTCACATAGAGGAGGGAGAAAGGTTGTTTTCTGCTGCTCCAGAGAAGCGGACACGGAGCAATGGATACAAACTACAAGAAAGAAGATTCCACCTAAACATTAGGAAGAACTTCCTGACAGTAAGAGCTGTTCGACAGTGGAATTTGCTGCCAAGGAGTGTGGTGGAGTCTCCTTCTTTGGAGGTCTTTAAGCAGAGGCTTGACAACCATATGTCAGGAGTGCTCTGATGGTGTTTCCTGCTTGGCAGGGGGTTGGACTCGATGACCCTTGTGGTCTCTTCCAACTCTATGATTCTATGATTCTAATCTGGGCTGCCTCCTTTGTACAGTCCAACATGATTAATTATCTTGGGTTTGGCAGGATTTCTTGCCAGATTCCCCAAATGCCAGGCTTTTGGGAGAATTCTGTTGGGTGGCCTACAGCAACCTATAGTTTCATACCCTTTTAACAGTTCACTGATGAAAATAGCGCTATTCAGTGATGATGGTGATGACTGGATTGCTCCAGCCACTGGGAGGCTTCCAACATAATAAAACATTAAACATTAAAAAAATTCCCTATACAGAGCTGCCTTCAGATGTCTTCTAAAGGTTGTATAGTTGCTTATCTCCTTGGCTCGGGGGTCGGGTAACTCCACACCCTCCAACTTTTCTCAGATGAAAATATGGACGTCCTAAGGAAAAGCGGGACATTCTGCGATCAAATCAGAAACTGGGGCAGCTTCTGTAAATCTGGGAGTGTCCTCAGAAAATAGGGACTCTTGGAGGGTCAGTTATTTGCCAGTCTGTTGGCATGCTGGCAAAGGTCTGAGAGAAGCCCGTTCCACCCCTAATAGGTATGAATTGGGCCATTTTTGGCCCCAAAATGGAAACAGGAACAACTGCCGACGCTCGAAGAATGGGGAATGAAACTGATGGAGTATGCTGAACTGGACAAACTAACAGGAAAGTTCAGATATATACGAGATCAAAAGTTCATTGAAGACTGGGGAAAATGTTCAGACTATCTGAAATGTGTATGTGATGAGCAAATAACGCTACTGGGATTTCAAGAAGTTCTGTAAATGATAGAGGACTATTGTATTGATGAAAACTAAGTGTGTGTAAGGTTTATAAAATGCAATATAAAATTAGGAAATGCGTATTTAAAAATTTGAATAATGGATGATTGTCAGAGGTTGAAGGAAGTCTAAAAGAGAAAATAATAAATTTGATATTAAAAATAATAAATGTGATAAATTTAGATTGGACACTATATATGTATGTTGGAAAATTTAATTATTAATAATAATAATAATAATACAAAGGTATGAATTATGACTGAACTTTTAATGACCCCGGAAAGGAAAGCCTCACTCTTCAAATGACAGCATGTACATGCATTTGTGCAATAAATTCCTAAGGAACCTATGGGACAAAAGGATGGCGATATTTGGAGGTGAGCAGAGAGCAATCCTTGTCCGGGCTTCTTTTTTCTAAGATGGAACCAAATAGCCTAATAAATCCGGTGCGGTTTGGCTCCACGTCTTGCAGACAATCAGAAATATGCAGCAAAACTGCTTGTGTGAGAAAATTCATATTCTGGTGTCTTTTACACTCGTACACCTGTCGAAGGGCAGGTTCTCAAAACATGAAGGGTGGTTTTCTGGAGAGGTGTGTCCAGCGTCTGGCTCCGTCTCTGAAGAGCTTTTTTCCCTTTTGGTTTTGTTGAGCATGCGGTTTTGTTTGAAGTAATCTCTTAAATACCTATAAGACCAGGATTTGTTGAAAATAAGAAAAGAGAAAAGAAGGAGCGTGAAGCTCCCCCATTCCATTGAAAGAACACATGGGGGAGAATTTATGAGCTCTGCCATGGCTTCTTTTGTTTAAAAGGTAAAGGACTGCTGGACAGTTAAGTCCAGTCAAAGGCGACTATGGGGTTGTGGCGCTCATCTTGCTTTCAAGCTGAGGGAGCTGCCATTTGTCCACAGACAGCTTTTCGGGTCATGTGGCCAGCATGACCAAACCGCTTCTGGCACAACAGAACACCGTGACGGAAACCAGAGCGCACAGAAACACTGTTTACCTTCCCGCCGCTGCGGTACCTATTTATCTACCTGCACTGGTGTGCTTTCGAATTGCTAGGTTGGCAGGAGCTGGGACAGAAGAAGAAGAAGAATTTGGATTTTATGTCCTGCTTTATCACTACCCGAAGGAGTCTCAAAGCAGCTAACATTCTCCTTTCCCTTCCTCCCCCACAACAAACACTCTGTGAGGTGAGTGGGGCTGAGAGACTTCAGAGAAGTGTGACTAGCCCCAAGGTCACCCAGCAGCTGCATGTGGAGGAGCGGAGACCCAAACCTGTCACAGGGATTCAAACCGCCGACCTTCTGATTGGCGAGGCCAAGACGCTCAGTGGTTTAGACCACAGCGCCACCCGTGTTTAAGTTGTATGATAAACGGCATTTATGCCGTTGTTTATGTCGAATGATTGATCGATTCTCTGGTTTTCTGATTCTCTGTCATGAAAAGTGGTCTATTGCTTATAGGAAGAAAGAACAAGAAAATTCAGCGTTTCAGGGGTCTTTCGCTAAGTAAAAATCTAAGCCAAAAACCCTAAGTGTGAACACGCAGCCCTGGGCAAAATCGAAAGGCCTTTTGATCCTGTATCTGTGAGGTTAGAATCTATAAGCGGAAACCTGCTGAACCAGCCAAATGAGTTCTTAAGGCCTTAGCCGCCCAGCTAACTATAAAAGAATTGAATATGCCCATCAGCATATTAAAGAATGAACTCTGTTGCCATAGTGAACAAATGGATGGTCTCTCCCCCCCACAACTCATCTGACTGAATGCCACATCAACCTAGGATGGAGTAGAATTGGCCCTACTAAACATCTTCCAAGACAACAATGCCCATTTACACCACAAAGAACTCATAACCTACCTACTCTCAGCAGCCAGAAGCATCATAACCAGACACTGGAGAGACCTGTCAGGAGTAAGCATGGACCAATGGTACCAAATAGTATGGGAAACAGCCCTACTAGAAAAATTAACTAATAAACTGAAACTGACACAGGGACAAACAGAAGAAGACGCCTTCACCCCGGTATGGCTCCCCTTTATCACATACACAGCCCAACAAGACAATGACAATAATCCACCAACAGCATACAAATCAATATGGCTAACCTGATCCAAAACACCCACCCACCTCACTCACACACGAAAACAAAGATCACCACAGCCAATCACACCCTAGGCCAACCCCAACCTCTCTCACCACCAAAGGAACACAAGAGAACAACACAAGCAACGCTGACACCAAACTCTACATACATTAAACATAATAGAAACACCGCCACCCGACCCCACCCCCATCCATCTTCCCTCTCTCCACCCCCCTTTCTTTTTTCCTTTTTTTTCCCTTCTCCCCCTAATGCCTCAACAAATGAAACGGATTTGTAAAAATGTTACATGGAAAAAAACAAAACGAGGCATTACGCTTACTTCTGTAAAACAAGAAAATCCTTAATAAAATATCAAGATTAAAACAAAACAAACAAAAAAAAAAAACCTAGGATGGAGAGCAATAGGCCCAGGGGGTATTGTGTGTGAGAGTGAGAGAGAGGGCAGGGGGATTTGGAGAGAGTTTTGACTGATGCCGGAAGCTGGAGACACAGAAACTTGTCTTGTTCTGTGCTGGACCCCAAAGCTATGGATTGTGAATGCCCCTGGGAACCTAACAGGGAGGCACGATCTGCTGGAGTGTTAATTCTGTAAGCCCCTCCATCCCATGCTCTGTAAAAGGTAAAGGTAACCCTGACTGTTAGGTCCAGTCGCAGACGACTCTGGGGTTGCAGCTTTACTGGCCGAGGGAGCTGGCGTTTGTCCATAGACAGCTTCCGGGCCATGTGGCCAGCATGACTAAGCCGTTTCTGGTGAAACCAGAGCAGTGCACAGAAACGCTGTTTACCTTCCCGCCAGAGCGGTACCTATTGATCTACTTACACTTTGACGTGCTTTCGAACTGCTAGGTGGGCAGGAGCTGGGACCGAGCAATGGGAGCTCACCCTGTCGTGGGGATTCGAATCGCTGACCTTCTGATCGGCAAGTCCTAGGCTCTGTGGTTCAGACCACAGCGCCACCCGCGTCCCATGCTCTGGTTGTATATGTGTTTAAATAAAGCCACATATTGTAAAATCACCAACATCTCTATTGACTTCAATTTCAAGGAAACAGAACCCCGGGTAAACTATGGATCTTCTGGAACGAGCCCTTTGCTGCTCAGAGACTGGTGTGTGTGTATTATTATTATTATTGTTATTCCTTGCCTTTCTAATATGTTACCTGGGCAGTTTACCACAAAATATTCAAAACACCATAAAATAAATAATACATTGAAATATGCCCATTTCTCTCTTCCTCTGTGCTTTTAGATGACAATCTCAGTCCCTGAGATAACTGGCTCTGAAGCCCTGGTCCTCCTCAGTCCACTCAAGTCACGTTTTGAACATTACACCCGTGTTGATGGGAAAGGCAAAGCGCCTTCACAGCGAGTTGCCTAGGGTTTTCTGTATACCAATGCAAGCCAGCGCTTGCATTCTAGGGTACACAATAAAGGTGTGCAAACATGAATTATAGTAGTCTTATCGCTCTGTACAGCGACCATCTGTGGAAGAAGGGAACTGAGGGAAAAGATTTGGCAAGCCGCAGGGACTCTCGGCTCTCAGCTGTGTTTGAAGAATCCCCATTAAAATGTAAAACAAATATTCTTCTCTTTGTTTTGCCTCCCATATTAAGCAATGCCCTCCCCCTTTTATTACCTCAGAACAACGGTTTCTTCAGTCTGAATGAAAGAGGCACCTACGTAGCAACTACATAAACCTGATTTATCACATGAAAACAAACCGGTATCTACTGCTGGATCCTATTTACACTAAAGCGATGCTTAAAAGCCAGTGCTGTCAACTATTCTTTTTTCCAGCAGGTTCCAATACTTGCCTTAGGAGACTTGAGGGGGCTGCTGACAAAATGGACCACATCCCAGTTGGTTTACCTGGCTGTGTTAGCAGCGGCAGGTGGCAATAGCGCTGTGGTCAGAAGTGGGTGGTTTGAAGCTGCCTTTTAAATTTCCCATAATGCCCTGTGTGCTGGCTCTGGGTCTGTGCGTCTTTCATGTGTACATGACAGGGGCAAAATTTAATCGGTGAAGCTGGAAAGAGATGCTCAGATAGAAATTTCTCCCTGCTGCGCTGCAACCCTGTCAGCAGTCAAGGGGACAACCCTGTTCAAAGTGCAGTAAAATCACTGTGCGTTTAGAAAGTGTTTGAGAGTGCTCAAAGAGCTTCAGTCGTGTTGTCGCAGTGAATTCTTACAGCAGCTTTGTAAGGGAAGTCAAGATTAAAAACCCCATATTGCAGAAACAGGGCAGGCGAGGCCATGGAGGCGGAAAGTCAGTGACTTGCCTGAGGCTACCTGCCGAGTCCACCGGCAAAAGGAGAGATTTGGAAGAAGAACTTCCCGGTTGACTGCCCCTACAGCAGCGGAACTAGAAAATGTTGTAAATGGGGTTTTCCCCTGCACACTGTAAATTTGGTGGAGGAAGATGACTGGGGTTGAAGGTGGGGAGATTATGAATCTTTCTTGCAGGTATCGGCACTTTTGTGGGTTAAACCACAGAGCCTAGGGCTTGCCGATCAGAAGGTCTGTAGTTCGAATCCCCGTGACGGGATGAGCTCCCGTTGCTCAGTCCCTGCTCCTGCCAACCTACCAGTTCGAAAGCACGTCAAAGTGCAAGTAGATAAATAGGTACTGCTCCGGCGGGAAGGTAAACGGCGTTTCCGTGCGCTGCTCTGGTTCGCCAGAAGCGGCTTAGTCATGCTGGCAACATGACCCGGAAGCTGTACACTGGCTCCCTTGGCCAATAAAGCGAGATGAGCGCCGCAACCCCAGAGTCGGCCACGACTGGACCTAATGGTCAGGGGTCCCTTTACCTTTAATAAGTTGTCATTATTCAGCCAGTGTTCTGGAATAAAGTACTCAAAAACCGCTTCCTTTTCTACCACAAAAAAATCTGACTGTTGCGAAAGATCCATGGATCCTCAATATTGTTACACGCCACCTCAATTTCTGAGCGGAAAAACTGCAGGGGTTCCAGAGCTCACCCAGGGTTCGGTTTCCTTCGAATTCAGGTTGAGACTGGGGTCTTTTCAATATATGGATTTATTTGCATATATATACAACCTCTCACAGGACATCTTTGGAGGGGAGAAGCCTGGGAAGCTAGCCCATCTAGGAGAAGGAAAACTCTGATCTTAAACCTCTGCTGCCTTGCTTCAGGAAGCTTTTAATGTTTGATAAGAGTGGCGCTGTGGGTAAAAGCCTCAGCGCCTACGACTTGCCGATCGAAAGGTCGGCGGTTCGAATCCCCGCGGCGGGGTGCGCTCCCGTCGTTCGGTCCCAGCACCTGCCAACCTAGCAGTTCGAAAGCACGTCAAAGTGCAAGTAGATAAATAGGGACCGCTTACCGGCGGGAAGGTAAATGGCGTTTCCGTGTGCGGCTCTGGCTCGCCAGAGCAGCGATGTCACGCTGGCCACGTGACCCGGAAGTGTCTTAGGACAGCGCTGGCCCCCGGCCTCTTTGAGTGAGATGGGCGCACAACCCTAGAGTCTGTCAAGACTGGCCCGTACGGGCAGGGGTACCTTTACCTTTACCTTTTTATTAATTACAATTACAGTGGTACCTCATGTTAAGTATTTAAATAATTCCAGAGGTCTGTTCTTAACCCAAAACTCTTCTTAACCTGAAGCACTACTTTAGCTAATGGGGCCTCCTGCTGCCGCTGCGCTGCAGGAGCACAATTTCTGTTCTCATCCTGAAGCAAAGTTCTTAACCCGAGGTACTATTTCTGGGTTAGCAGAGTCTGTAACCTGAAGCGTCTGTAACCCGAGGTACCACTGTTATTTGTGCAAATTCAGGATGTGTTTTGCATATTGCTTGCTAAGGTGTGAATATCAAAAGACTCCATATATGTCTTGATTTCCAGGCTAACACTTTAAGCTTATGAAATTCAGGCCACATGCATTTCTTCGGATAGAAGCAAACATTTAATTCAAATATATTGGAGATGTGAGGTGCTTTTGGAATGGGATTCAGTGTTATTCAGTTTCTGAAGATGCCAGATGAATCAATCCCATCAGTGCCTTTCAAACCCTGCAGTTCAACACCCCCCTGTTTTATGTCAGTCTGGGGTCCCTCCTGCCCCATACGTCAGTGGTGTTGACTGTCCCTGGAGCGAAACTTGAATTGGCTGCTGTCTAGCAGATGCACAGAGCCAGAGAGCATGGAAGATGCTTGTCTCTGTGCGCTTCTCTGACAACATATTTGACACAGGCCCTTATTTGACTAAGAGAAACAGACTTTGTTCCTGTAGGGGGGTTTGTTCTGGCACTTAACTGACAAGCAGACGTATACCTCCCCCCAGCCCAAAAGCCTGCAGAGCACTTGAGTTATATCGGTGGAGCCCAAGGGACATAACAGAACAGCTCAGTAAACTTTTTAAGAAGACCCATTGACAAGGCTCAGGGCGGGTCTGAAATAGCAAATCCTCCTCATTCTTTAGGCCCTGCAGCAAGGAGGAAGATTTCCAGGCAGATGGCTGAAGCCAGAATATAATGCATATGTCTTCCAACAGTGAGCCATGAATTCTTGTGGAACTAATGAAGAAAACACGCTCCAAAGCTGTGTGGATGCCCTCCAAAGAGCTTCCTTGGTGGACCAGACCAAAGATTTACTAGTCAAACACCCTGCTTTCCACAGCAGCCAGCCAGGGGCCTCTGGGAAGACCCCCCAAGCAAGAAATGAGCCCCCTGCTGCTCGTGATCCCCAGGAACTGCTTCTGAATATGAAGTTCCTTATAGTCACCATGAATGATACTATGAACCAGTCATTTGCCTAATCACCTTTTAAGGGCAGATGTGGCCATCAGCACACCACGTGGCAATGAATTATACCAACTAATTATGCACACTTCCTTTCATCACCCCTGGATCTCACACAGGACAGCACCTTCCCGTTTCAGCTCAGGTGGAGAAATGGGATGGTCCAGTACCCTATGGCATTCCCAACCACATTTCTCCAGGGTCTAATCTATACTTGTGAGTTATAAATGTTATAAATCCTTTATAAAACTGTGGCACTAGGGGGCGCTGTATAGCAGTCAATGGAAGCTTACGTTAAGAGTTATATAACTTTTTTTTGTGTTAGCGTTTGTTGTTGTTTTTTAGAGGAGTATAGATCCAGTCCAGGTTGATGAGAAGCCGAATTCTCTTTGACTAAGGTCCATCCTACCCAAAGGCAGCATCCTCTCGCATTGTCTGGGATCCTTAAGGGAGTTTAATTGAACGCAAAATTTGAGTGTGGTTGTATAATAATAATAATAATAATAATAATAATAATTTATTATTTATACCCCGCCCATCTGGCTGAGTTTCCCCAGCCACTCTGGGCGGCTCCCAATCAAGTGTTAAAAACAATACAGCGTTAAATATTAAAAACTTCCCTGAACAGGGCTGCCTTCAGATGTCTTTTAAAGATAGGATAGCTGCTTATTTCTTTCACATCTGAAGGGAGGGTGTTCCACAGGGTGGGCGCCACTACTGAAAAGGCCCTCTGTCTGGTTCCCTGTAACCTCGCTTCTCGCAATGAGGGAACCGCCAGAAGGCCCTCAGTGCTGGATCTCAGTGTCCGGGCTGAATGATGGGGGTGGAGACGCTCCTTCAGGTATACAGGACCGAGGCCGTTTAGGGCTTTAAAGGTCAACACCAACATTTTGAATTGTGCTCGGAAACGTACTGGGAGCCAATGCAGATCTCTCAGAACCGGTGTTATGTGGTCCCGGCGGCCACTCCCAGTCACCAGTCTAGCTGCCACATTCTGGATTAATTGCAGTTTCCGGGTCACCTTCAGAGGTAGCCCCACGTAGAGCGTGTTGCAGTAGTCCAAGCAGGAGATACCTAGAGCATGCACCACTTTGGCGAAACAGTCCGCGGGCAGGCAGGGTCTCAGCCTGCGTTCCAGATGGAGCTGGTAAAGAGCTGCCCTCGACTCAGAATTGACCTGTGCCTCCATGGACAGCTGTGAGTCCAAAATGACTCCCAGGCTGCACACCTGGTCCTTCAGGGGCACAGTTACCCCATTCAGCACCAGGGAATCCCCCACATCCGCCCGCCCCTGTCCCCCCAAAACAGTGCTTCTGTCTTGTTTGGATTCAACCTCAATCTGTTAGCCGCCATCCATCCTCCAACCGCCTCCAACCGCCGTATCAGGCATAGTTTGACATTCTTGCAGCCAAATTAGCTCCATCTACATTGAGATTAGCCCTTCCTCTAGGTTCCACCTGAGGTTAAAAGATGGGAACTCAGCCTTCTTATCACTGCCCGAGCTTTTGCAGACAGGGAGAGAACATTTGGTACTTGCTTTCAGCCAGAGAAATGTGGCAAACCATTTGTCTTCTGGCCATGGACAGATGCCAGCATAGTTGTGGATTTGGAAATCCAAAACTGCCCGGCCACATGAGGCTTAAATCACCTCTGATCGCCTCTCGTACATTTATTCAGCCATTTGATCTGCATCTGCATGAGAAAGGAAAAGCACAAGAAAGGCATTTATCTTCTTTTGGCAAGGAGCATTCTCCCAAATGCAGGTTTTACATTTGCAAACTGCTCGGAGCAGGAGCTGCTTCCAGACTCGTGTCACGCTTGCAAAATGCAACCTGCTCCGAGCACTCTTCCTGCCAGCCAATACCACCATCAACCTGGCTCATCCTGACAGCTGATTTTATTATATTCTTTAAAACGTTCTATAGAGTGCAACTGAACATCATAATTCATAATTCAACGTCGAACTGCTGTGCTGTGGCAGACAGAAACAGTCCATCTAGGTTAGATTTCTGGCAGTTGAAGCCCACATGCCACAGAGCAGATGGAGATAGCTCAGTCGGAAGAGCGTGAGACCCATAATCTCAGAGTCATGGGTTCAAATCCCACACTGGCCAAAGATTGCAGGGGGTGGACTAGATGACCCTCGTGGTCCTTCCCATCTCTGCAATTCTATGATTCTATGTCATTTATCACCAGCAGCTGATAGTCAAAAGTGTATTGTCTTGGAACATGGGAGATCTCATTTCTGGCTGTTGGGGCTGGCAGGCAGCAGCAGTGGTAGAAGACTCCTCCTCCCGATACTCATATATTTTTAAAATCTGCTTTGGCAAGTACAGTAGTTGTCATTGCATGCTGTGGGAATGATTTCTTCAGGATAAGGACGTGCTGAGCTGTATAAAGAGGTGCTTCATTTCTGTTTGTTTTAAACTTTCATATCGGTCACCTCAAATATTTTAAAATACAGTGGTACCTCGGGTTAAGTACCGTATTTTTCGCCCTATAGGACGCACCGTCCCATAAGGCGCACCTAGTTTTTTGGGGGGGAAATAAAGGAAAAAAATTTCCCCCCCCAGGCCCGAGCTTCCCCCGACCCCAGCCCCCAAACAGGCAGCTCTCTGCAAGCCGTGGGAGCCCAGTGCTGGCTCCCGCTGCTTGCTGAGAGGTCCACGAAGCCTGGACGTGCTGAGCTCAGCGCGCGCAGGCTTCAGCATGCAGGCAACTCTCCGCCAGCAGCGGGAGCGCTCCCGCTGCTTACGGAGAGGTCCGCGAAGCCTGGACGCGCTGAGCTCAGCGCGCGCAGGCTTCAGCATGCAGGCAACTCTCCGCCAGCAGCGGGAGCGCTCCCGCTGCTTGCGGAGAGGTCCGCGAAGCCTGCATTCGCCCCATAGGACGCACACACATTTCCCCTTCATTTTTGGAGGGGAAAAAGTGCGTCCTATAGGGCGAAAAATACGGTACTTAATTCGTTCCGGAGGTCCATTCTTAACCCGAAACTCTTCTTAACCTGAAGCACCACTTTAGCTAATGGGGCCTCCCGCTGCTGCCATGCCGCCGCCGCACGATTTCTGTTCTCATCCTGAAGCAAAGTTCTTAACCTGAAGCACTATTTCTGGGTTAGTGGAGTGTGTTACCTGAAGCGTATGTAACCTGAGGTACCACTGTAGTAGACATAGAATTGTAGACACGCTCTAACCAGCTAAGCTACTGTATTTTTCGTTCTGTAAGATGCACTTTCCCCCTCCTAAAAAGTAAGGGGAAATGTGTGTGCGTCTTATGGAGCGCATGCAGGCGGGAGGCTCTTCTCAGAAGGCAGCCCTTCTCCCTCCTCCTTGGGGAAAAGCCCCGAAGAGCCGCACACACACTCCGCGCGCTCTTCAGAGGGAGCGTGGCTCTTGGGGGAGCCTTAGCCGCGCACAGCCTCTCCCAGGCAGGGGATGAAGGCTCCCCTTGCCCGGGAGAGGCTGCGCACAGCTATCCTATAAGCCAGGACAGCCAGCAGGATCACTGCACCGCTGGCCTTCCTGCTTAGCTGCGCGCAGCCTCCCCTTGGAAGAAGAAGAAGAAGAGTTTGGATTTGATATCCCGCTTTATCACTACCCTAAGGAGTCTCAAAGCGGCTAACAATCTCCTTTCCCTTCCTCCCCCACAACAAACACTCTGTGAGGTGAGCGGGGCTGAGAGACTTCAAAGAAGTGTGACTGGCCCAAGGTCACCCAGCAGCTGCATGTGGAGGAGTGGAGACGCGAACCCGGTTCCCCAGATTACGTGACTACCGCTCTTAACCACTACATCACACTGGCTCTCACTTGGCTTCTGGGATTCAGAATTTTTCTTCTTCTTGTTTTCCTCTTCCAAAAACTAGGTGCGCCTTATAGTCTGGTGCGTCTTATAGAGCGAAAAATATGTTGTCTCGTTTTATATGTGTTGATGGCTAGAACTCAACCTGCTTTACAGAGCTCTGCATGCCTGAATAATCAGCTACCTGCTCAGCAATGGAGAAACTCCAACGGCAAAAGGGAGCACCGTCTGCACCAATTGTTTCTTATTATTTCTTGAGATCTAATTATTTCTTCCTGTAGTGTGGGAGGACGCTGCTTGAAACCCTCAGCAACAGCAATTAAAACAAATGCAAAACTCGGTTTCCTCACTAATTTGTTTAAAGTAATTAGCTGAACATAATACGGAGTGGGTTTAAAAATTAAAAATAAAAATCTTAGGTACAATGACTCAGCATGACCTTTTGAACATCACTGATTCCGAACTGCGCCTTTCCTCCTATTCAGAGTCATTTCCACAAATTCCATGCAATGCTGCTAGAGCCATGATCTCAGTGGCAAAATCTGATAAGAGCCTCGGCAGCAGGAACAGGCTCAACGAAACATTTTATGTGAGAATGTGGCAGTGGCACACCCATTAAAAACAATTGGAATTAATTCGTCTTCTCGGTTATTTTTAAGGAATTCCCAAGGAAGGAACCAATTACTTGACGGACAATGCAACCCCAAGGTTGCGCAGGGATGCAAGGGATAGCGAAGAAAGTTTTATCCAGCGCACGCCAGGCTCAATGGCCTCTGAACTGCATCCCTTTTAATTGCAAGTTGGAGCAAATTTCAACTGTGAATGGTCTTCACACCGCTGCAGCTAGCAGACTCCACCATCTCAACCCATGGCATACTGGAGGGGGGCACAGGGACAGTTGCCCTGGGTGCAAAATTGTTAGGGGATACAAAATTTCAACACCCGGCGCTGCCTAAATACAGTGGCACGCTTCCATCGCTGGGCTCCATTAAAAATGGCTTCTTCCCGTGAACCAGGAAGTAATCTCTCTGGACAACAGAACTCTTGGTGTAGTGGTTAAGAGCGGTAGACTCGTAATCTGGGGAACCGGGTTCGCGTCTCTCTCTTTTTTTTTAATAATATTTTTATTAAGATTTTTACATAGAAAAAAAAGGAAAGAAAAATACAAAAATAAAAGAAAAAACAGATAAAACAGTTCCATTTTAATGATATTTCTTGCATTTACTTATTTCCTAGACTTCCCCACACCTCCCCTCACTGTATTCCAGTTCAGATGTTTAATCAGCAAATCCCTTCCCTCTATCTTATCTTAATCTTTATCTTAATGTATTAATGTATTAAACCTTTAATTTTGCATCTTTTAACCTTCGAATTTTCCATACTCCTTCACCGCATTATTACCAATAACCTTTTAACCTCCATCCGATGTCATTCTAACATTCATTAATTTTATAATATTTCTGTAAATAGTCTTTAAATTTCTTCCAATCTTCTTCCACCGTCTCTTCTCCCTGGTCTCTGATTCTGCCAGTCATTTTTGCCAATTCCATGTAGTCGATCACTTTCATCTGCCATTCTTCTTTTTTCTCTTGCAATATCTTGGGTGACGCAGACACCAATAGACAGCTGAATGCTCATGTGTACTCAGTCTGTTTCCCACCCTCCTCTGTGCAGCCTCGGGTGCTTGCAACCCGCGCTATGCCACTGTCTCAACCCACTGCCTTAGAGAGTTTAAAGGTTTCAGAGAAGCCAAGGATGATGGATTTTTGGCTCTGCAGATGTTGCTCAACTTTAGCTCCGCCATCCCTGATCATTGCCCACGCTGCCCTACTGTGGTGATAGGAGATGGGGTCCAACAACATCTGGGGCCCAAGGTTGAAGCATGTTGGCTTCCCATCCCTGAAGAAGCCATGTTCCTCAGTTCAGTAGCTTTTTATCTATGACCTTTGGAACAAGATCTTTTCCCTGCCTTTTGTCAAGGGGACAATGGAGTACAGAGAAGAGCGCCACCTGGTGGCTGTTGTGTGTCCTAAAGGAAACTGCAGCTCTTCTGGTCATCCGTTTACAGTATTCCTTAAACCAGTCTAATCAATGGTTTGGGCAGGGTGGTAATCCAGGAATATGTGGAGGGGCACAGGCTCCCTGTGCCTGATGAAAAAGACTTCTAAGCTGCCTTTCAAAATATATTTCCAAAATGTTGCATAAAACACACCACAAAAACGAAAACCACAATTCACAACTGAAATAGTAACATTGGCTTATCCCTTCAAACCGCCCATTCCACTGAAAGCACTAAAACCCGACTCTGCAAGCCTTTGAAAGCAAGATCCAGAAACAGAAATCTGTTGGGAGGACACAGAGGAGTGTCTCTTTCTCGCTGTTGTTCATTAGGCTGCCGGTGGAGCGGCTTCTCCATGGAAATATTACCAAAATGGGTCAATATGACACACGGTTTGTGGGCGGAAGTCTGTGGACTCTTGCAATAACACGCCCCCAAATCTCTTCAAGGCTGGGCAGTAAATTGATGCTGGTTCATGATGCCACAGAAGAATGAAGGACTAGATAGACCACAAAGAACACGTGTATTATTTTTTTTAAAAAAGTTCTGAACAGGAAAAATAAAGTACCTGTGGTTAGTGGATGGCTCAGACCTTTTAATATAAATTTTATATGGTTTTTTAAAATTTAAGTCACACATCCAACATACAACCAAGAATCCAAAGAATATCCAGGACTTCCCTCCTCCCTGTTGTGGGTCCTATTGTTAATCATTTCCTCCCGCATCTTTTATAATAATCCAAATCTTTTACCTCTCAACTGTGTCCAAAATTTACCATTAAATTACAAGTGTTATTCCAATCCTACTAATGATTTTAACTGTTCGCAATGGTTTTTAAGATAAATTATAAAAATTTTCCCCATTCCTCATTAAAATTATGGTTTTCCTGATTTCTGATTCTTCCGGTCATTTTAGACATTTCGGCATAATCCATCAACTTGATCTCTGGTAGACCTAAATACCTACCAGGCTCAGAACTTCTTTAGCCTTTCCCTCTCTGCCAGTGTGGTGTAGTGGTTAAGAGTCTCGTAATCTGGTGAACTGGGTTCGCTTCCCTGCTCCTCCACATGCAGCTGCTGGGTGACCTTGGGCCAGTCACACTTCTTTGAAGTCTCTCAGCCCCACTCACCTCACAGAGTGTTTGTTGTGGGGGAGGAAGGGAAAGGAGAATGTTAGCCGCTTTGAGACTCCTTTGGGTAGTGATAAAGCGGGATATTAAATCCAAACTCTTCTTCTTCTTCCCGGATGATGTGCCAGTCATTCAGGGTGGCTCCTGAAAGGCTGCTTTGTGCTGAAGCACAGCTGAAGTTCAAAGCGCACACATAGGCACACACTCTGCAATGGCCACACACAGACCCTAAACTGTGAAACTCCCTCCCCAAAGGGGTACATGCAGCACCTTTGTTGTTTGGTGCATTTTGAAGGTGTACCTTTTTATCCTGCCTTTGACAGTTAAAAGGTTTTTGCTTTGCGGGACCTGCCTCTTTTGCCAAATCTGTACAGTGGTACCTCGGGTTACATAAGCTTCAGGTTACAGACTCTGCTAACCCAGAAATATTACCTTGGGTTAAGAACTTTGCTTCAGGATGAGAACAGAAATCGTGCTCCGGCAGCCCACAGCAGCAGGAGGCCCCATTAGCTAAAGTGGTGCTTCAGGTTAAGAACAGTTTCAGGTTAAGAATGGACCTCCGGAACGAATTAAGTACTTAACCCGAGGTACCACTGTATTTGTCCTAAGTCCTGTGGAGGTATCATGGAGGGGCGAGTGGTGGTCTGATCCCAAGGAGAGGAGCTCAGGGAGTTGGGAGCTGGATGACCCTGGAAGAGTCAAGAAACTGTTGGTAGTGTGGTGGATGGCAAGCCAGATCTCAAGAGGGGGACCAAGTGAGTTTGCAGAGAACAAGTTGTGCTCCGGTGACAGCAGACACCCCTAGTGTCTCTTAGTTAAGGACACCCTTTCATCAGAGGGCATGGGGGGCTGGGAAGTGGCCACCCCAGCTGCACAGCCAATGAAAAGATTCCAAACCACGAAAGCATTGCCAGACTGTGTTCCTGTTCTCATACTAAGCATGTGGGTTTCTCCACCAATGCTGTCGTCTAGGCTTCTTGAGACCAATTGTCTAGTTCGTGCACCTATCCCAGGGGTCAGCAAACTTTTCCAGCAGGGGGCTGGTCCACTGTCCCTCAGACCTTGTGGGGGGCTGGATTTTCTATCATCTATCTATCTATCTATCTATCTATCTATCTATCTATCTATTTTGGGGGAAATGAATGAATTCCTATGCCCCACAAATAAAATAAAAGCACACATTCTGCTCATGTAAAAACACCAGGCAGGCCCCACAAATAACCCAGAGATGCATTTTAAATAAAAGCACACATTCTGCTCATGTAAAAACATGCTGATTCCCGGACCGTCCGTGGGCTGGATTTAGAAGGCGATTGGGCTGGATCCGGCCCCTGGGCCTTTGTTTGCCTACCCATGACCTATCCCCTCAAAAACCCACTGTTGGCTCCTCCTGCTCAGTTCTCGTTTGCTTCTCAGCATCTCCGATATCGAAAATGCCCCACTCCCTATTGGATGCCTGGTTTTGACTCCCAGCTTTCCTGCCATTCTGAACAGAGAAGAGGTGCAAGGAGCTTGTTTGGGAGCAAGGGTAGCCTCAGCTGATGGAGGTGACTTTCCCCCCTGTTAAGGGGGCATCCCATTTTGTGGTCCTCTCTCTCTCTCCCCTGCCCTAGTATCTGTTGGATGCAGCACAGCACACATTTTTGTTGTTGTTGCGGGCGCTTTATCATCGAAATTCCACCGGCCCCGAAAACGTTGGCAACCCTTGATCCCCTGCCGCTGTTGCTTTAATGGGGGAAGCCGTAAAAACAGCTATTATTCTCATTCATCTTAATCCAGAAGCACAGAGCAGCGCAGGCTGCATGCCTACAGGAACATCTGTGAAGACCTTCTGCCTCTATTGAAATTAATGAGGCTTCCACCGCGGATGGGAAAGCTCTCAATATACATGGTTCAAATCACCTGCATTTATAAGAGTTTGCTGGATCGTGGTGGATGCATTTTGGAACGACTATTACAACTGTAGCCCAATCTCTCTCTTAACAATAGGTCTTGTTTTTCGTTTGTTCGTTTGAAATGAATTCCTTCAAGAGCAGACTTTCAGGTGTTTTCTATCTCCCCCTTTCTTACACCGCTAACAGGACTGGGTAGTGCTTTTCTTGAGTACAAGGCATGAAATTTATTACGGTCAGAGACCAGCTTGAGAAACACAAATGGAACTACAATCCCAATAGCAAAACAAACATTTAAAACAATTGAGTACAAGGCATGTTTCTGGCAAGCTTGTGGATTTTATTTCTTTAAAATAGTGGTGGCTTGAAGCAAAATCTGGGTTGCCTCCAACACTGTGCAAGGAGACAATTAGTTTTTTTAGTGTGGCAGTGCCTAAACTATGGAACTCCCTGCTGATTGAAAGAGACTTTGCTTTAGTGAAGGAAGACTGGAGGAAGTTTAAAGACTATCTACAGAAACACTATAAGATAATGAATGTTTGATGACATCAGATTGAACTTAAAAGACTATTAGTATCAAAAGTTAAAGATTAAGAAAGATTAATAAGTTTTAAGATACATGGAAACGTTACTACATTAAGACACTAAGTTAATGATGAAATCAAAACATGACAGAGGGAAGGAATTTGTTGACAGAATATACGATCTGGAATACAGAGAGGGAAGGTTTGGGGAAGTCGCAGAAACAAGTTAATGTAAAGAATATAAGGAGAGAACAATTGTTTTTAATATTTTTATTATTTTTATTTTTTTTAGATTTTTTTTGCTGTGTGGTGTTTGCATGTTGTTGTATTTTCCTTTTTGTTCTGTTTACTTAGTTGTGTTGTGTTCTTTTTTCTGTTCATTTATGGTAAAACCTAATAAAATATTATATGGAAAAAAAAAAAGAGACGGGGGGCTTTGCTGTGTTTTCTTTGGTGCTGGCTTAAAACATTTTTGTTCAGTCAATTAATGTAGAATGCCGACTTGTGTTTTAACCTTTTAATGCTAACTTTTGACTTTAATTATCTTGCAAATGTCTTCAATGCCTGTCTTTAAGCATCTTTTTAGTGACAGTTTTAAATTTTGTGCGTGGCCCGCTTAGAGGTTTTATTAACAATCAGACAGTATATAAATGCTGTGAAACAAATAAGTAGGCAGGACTGGATTTTGTCACAAGTTTATTTTTGCCACGTTGTTTGACAGTTCACCCCCGCCCCAAGTTACGCATGAAAGCGACCTGTTGGTTGCAGGCTCTCTCACCCCTCCACGGCCCGGGTCAGCCGCAATAAAGCAGATGCAGTTATGAAATTGCAATCTTAGTGGATCCGTCGCTTGCACTCAACAGACAGAGAGTGCCCACTGGAGAGAGGCAGCCAAGCTGTTTTGAGCCCCTAAGTTAGAATGAAACCTTCACACAGCATTTATCTTGGAAATGAATTCTAGGACTCTGTGTTGATGGTACATCTTCCTCGGCTTTTGGGCATCTAAATACGGACCCGGTCTAAGCAGCTGTTCTTCTCACATTTGCCCAGACGTTCTTCTTCATTCCTTGCGCTGCCTTCACTTCACTGAACTCCAATTTGACATTGAGAGCTTCATCCTCAGGCTCCGGATCTTCTCTGATCGCCCCCTGGGGCTTTGCGACGACGACAGGAAGCGGGCCACGTTCTTCACAGAATTCTACGACGTAGAGGCCTTTCTTATTGGCTAGGTTTTGATGAGTTTCCTAGTTGGGGAGGGGAGAGGAAAGACAAACATTTAAGTCACAAGTAGAAGGAGAAGAAGAGTTTGGATTTGATATCCCACTTTATTACTACCCGAAGGAGTCTCAAAGCGGCTAACATTCTCCTTTCCCTTCCTCCCCCACAACAAACACTCTGTGAGGTGAGTGGGGCTGAGAGACTTCAGAGAAGTGTGACTAGCCCAAGGTCACCCAGCAGCTGCAGGTGGAGGAGCGGAGATATTACGATTACGAGTCCACCAGATTATGAGTCCACCAGATTACGAGTCCACCGCTCTTAACCACTACACCACACTGGCTGATCCATCCAATTTCAAACTGTAACCATGTAGATATTCTGCATAGTTGGATCTAAGGCTTTGGTGGCGAGATTGGCAAGTCACCTTTTTCCTCTAAACAAGAGAAGGGACGCTTTAGGATCCAGCAACTCAGAAACCGTTTTGGAAAGAAAACAGGCACCTGCTAGACACAGATAACCTCACATTTTATTATTATTTAATATATATATATATGTTGCTAGCCCTCATGGATGCAACAAATATCCAGGTGATATGAAACCAAAAACAAAGCCAAGAAACTCAAAATCATTCGGTTTTGTTTTTCAAGTCTTGTGATCAGCTCAATTAGCATGAATAAAGATTAAGGCTGATGCCCTAATACTGAAGAAATTCCAACTAAAGAATCATGGCAAGAAAAACTGATGGACTATGCAGAACTGGCAAAACTGACACGTGAGCTATGGGACAAGGATAACTGTGACTTTAAAGATGAATGGGAACCCTTTTAGAGAAACCAAAGACTGGACCTGAGGGAAGTCGGGGGTGGGGTGGGGGTGGGTGGGTTTTATGTGGGAGGGTGGGGGGAGGGAGGAAAAATGGGGGAAAATTAAGGATGATATGTTTTTGGATAATACGTTTTGTTTAAATTTTCAATAAAATTATTTTTTAAAAAGAAAAAAGGAAAAAAAAGGCTGAGGTCCTAATAAGCTTTAACTGTGAGAGTCTGTGTTCTCAGGAAGGAATGAGTGCACAATCCCTCAGACCCTGGACTGGTTTGCACACAAGACTAAGCTAAACCATGGCTTAGTGCAAACCCAGAGATACGACCTCAGCTGCTTTGCTCCCCTCTTGCCAGGCTGTTGTACTAACAGTTTATTATAGAATGACGCAATGCATGAGCCCAACCCCCAGTGCATCATCTCTTAACCACGGATAGCAAACTTTTGGGCAGAGGGCAAGTTAGAATGCAAAGTGGCAATCTTGCCTCTCCAACTGACATGCATAGGACTGTACTGTAACAAAACATGAGCCACCCTGGATAAGACCGGGCATGCCTTACCTGTTTTGCTAATCCCCTGAAGAGCGCTCGGGTGACATTGAGCAAATTCCTGGATCCATAAAGCTTGGCGTACATGTCTTGAATCCCAATAAGTTTGCACATGGTAATGATAGCTCGGTGGCAGTGAAGACCGTATCCTGGGGGAAGCAGTTAGTGAGCATTAAAGCAGCCCAGTAAAATAATTACTAAACAATTGCTTTCGGCATGGAATTACACTACAAATCACACCAGTTTGAACCATCACAATCTGCACCTGAGTCTGAGATGGGTACAGATTGGTCAGGGGCTCCAAAAACCGCCCAGTCAATCACAATTTACCTTCTCTCCACCCCTGCTGTCACTAAACACTTTCGCACAAGTGTTTAAACTGCGGGCCGGAACATCAGTTAAGTGAATCATACTTTATTTATACCTGAGTCCACACTGAACCACCGCCTGCCCAAATATAGTTTGCAGAGCTTCGGAGACTAGACCATCTTACACATCAGAGAATCAGACCCTAATCAGAGATGCACACAGCCCTGGGCTGCGATGTTGAGCAGACCCGAGACAGGGAAAGAACAAGAACCACAGGAACTGAGAAACTACGTATTCTTCCTTAAGGCCTGTTAGAGGTTTTAATTCAAGCCAGAAGGCCATGGCACGGTGCATTGTATCACCTGTGTTTTTCTGGAGGTGTAGGAAGAGAGAAAGAGAGAGCAAAGTCCTATCCAAATATTGCACAGCATGGAGATTAAGTAAGTGCACGTCTTCCCCTCATCCAAAGACATTTATACCAACTGCACAACATGAGATTTACAGCGAGGTTTTTATAGGCCTCCGATTAAGGGCACTACTTAAAGGCATCAGCCACAAGTTATGCAAAAGGAGGGCTGCCCTTCTGAAATAACTGTGCTTTGGCGGAGGAAACACTCCCATTGAGCTGATCTCGGTTACAGTCTGGGTAGCTAGAAATGAGAAGCAGAACAGCGCAAGCTGTGAGAATAGGTCTGAGGAGAAGTGAGAACTTTCAAGAAGCTTAAAATGGGAAGCTTTCTACCAAAGCGACAGGATTTTGAATGGCATTCATTTCATTCATTCATTTGGGTGGGAGGCAACGTGCTTGTTAACGGGAGCAAGGCGATTTATTATTGAAGGCGCTGGTCACTGCTCTGTTGCCAAGCAAACTCCCTGCGCTGCTTTCATTCGTCATCTGAATCTGCCACTTGCTCAAAGCTTTTTATTCTGCAAGACTGGTCCTACAGGAGGCTGAGGGAATTGCCATCAGACCCGGATCCTTTGGCAATTCATTTTCACCTTTGGGAGGGAAGGGAGCTCTAAGCCTCTCTCCCCATCACTTTGAAGCCAACTGAACTAGGTAACACAGGCCCTGTTTTGTACACTGCTGCCACTATTTCACGCTGAAGCGCTGCGGGATGTGCGTTAGGTACCATAATGCCGCTGATATGAAGACTGCTTTTCAAGGCATGATTTGGTTATGAGACAGAAGAATGCAGCACAGCTGCTGGAGGGAAGCAGGCAGATACGAGCTGGATATATTCAGCCTAAAGAAAATAAGAAATTAAAAGGGAGGGGAGAACATGACAGTGCCCTTCAAATATCTGAAGGGCTGTCATGCAGATGATGGGCTGGACTTGGTCTCTCTTGCTCCAGAAAGAAGGACTAGAACCAGTTTGGAAATTGCAGAGAAGCAGACCCCATTTCAATGCAGAAACAGAGGGAAACAGAGATCAATGGCAGAGCACACACAGGAAGTCCCAAGTCCAGGACTTAGAATCTCCTTTTGGAAGGGTCTTGGGTAGCAGAAAAACCTTTTCTGGAGACTCTCAAGAGCTGCTGCCAGCCAGGGTGGACAATACTGGGGAGGTGGACCAAGCAGCCTGGCCTGGCAGAAGAACCTATCTATTCTTCCTTGAGGATCGTAATTCTTCTTCAATTCTTCTTAGGATCCTAACTCATTTCAAAAGTAACTCTTTGCCAGGCTGTGAAAACAGCCCGGTCCTTTAAAGGACACCTGAAGGTCTCATTAAAATGATGCATCCTGGGCACAAATCCCAGCTAGGCTCTCTCCTGTGCACAACTGATCCCTACACGAGTGAAGGCTGCACTGCTCTCTTCATTTGAATAATGTTATGAATGGAAAATAGGAAATCCCTAGTGGCACACACAGAGCACGCTCAATGTAAACGGGACACCGAAGCTCCCATTCCAAGAGGGGGGAATCTGTGGCCTGGCAGATGTTCTTGAACTCTGCCATCTCCTACCAATTGACCATACTGGCTGGGGCTGGTAATGTGAGAACATCTGGAGGGCCACCCCCCATTCCTGCCACATCTGTACAAAGCGGCAAATGCACAAATTTGGGTGCGTGTCTCCGGTGCTGAATGGGACGCGGGTGGCGCTGTGGGTTAAACCACAGAGCCTAGGACTTGCCGATCAGAAGGTCGACGGTTCGAATCCCCGCCACGGGGTGAGGTCCCATTGCTCAGTCCCTGCTCCTGCCAACCTAGCAGTTCAAAAGCACGTCAAAGTGCAAGTAGATAAATAGGTACCACTCCGGCCGGAAGGTAAACGGCGTTTCCATGCACTGCTCTGGTTCGCCAGAAGCGGCTTAGTCATGCTGGCCACATGACCCAGAAGCTGTACGCTGGCTCCCTCGGCCAATGAAGCAAGATGAGCGTCGCAACCCCAGAGTCGGTCACGACTGGACCGAATGGTCATGGGTCCTTTACCTTTACCTTTAATAATAATAATAATAATAATAATAATAATTTATTTATACCCTGCCCATCTGGCTGGGTTTCCCCAGCCACTCTGGGCGGCTTCCAACAGAATATTAAAATACAATAGTCTATTAAACATTAAAAGCCTCCCTAAACAGGCCTGCCTTCAGATGTCTTCCTTCAAATCTGGTCTTCCTTTACTTGGTATTTATGCATAAAATGCACACAGCGGCTTAGTCATGCTGGCCACATGACCCGGAAGCTGTACGCTGGCTCCCTCCGCCAGTAAAGCGAGATGAGTGCCACAACCCCAGAGTCAGTCACGACTGGACCTAATGGTCAGGGGTCCCTTTACCTTTTTACCTCCGGTGCTGAGGAAAGAAAAGAATTTTTCGTAACCTCTAGCTCCACCTCTGCCTCCAGTCAGGTGCAAATATTTAGCTCCTATCGCAAAGTAACCTGGGGCAGCAGCTGACCGTTTACCGTGCAAGCCGGCCAATTCACACCCGCTAAGAAGTAACCCGCAGAAATGCAGTTTTTGAGTCCAAGGATGGAAAACGCGGCGCTTCCGAAATGGCAAATGTGGGACCGCTACCAAATGAAACTCTTGATAAATAGCCTTTCAGATATCGCTCAGACGTAATTATGTCGAAAACCTGATTCCATCTCCAAGCATGAAATTGATACTTTCTCAAAACAGCAGAGCAAATGGCTTTAGATGGCTATCGCTTGTTTTTCAATTATAGGGGTGGGGTGGGGGGTGTGGAAAGAAGGGAAAAAGAGGGAAATATTAGCACAGCAAAGCCTGTGGCCTGCTAATAGACTTCCTTTCCTCCATTTACTGAGCACCGAGCTTGCCCTGCAGACTGGAATAATCTCGAAGAGCTGTCTTAATGGCTTTTTAATAAAATGCATTAGATCACACTTGGGTTTTTTAAAAGATTTATTGGCCTGAGTCACATGAACTAGCACAACTTAAAGAGGGCTGGGTCATTCTAAGCGAAAACCCCAGCACAGAACCATGGAATTGTTGAGTTGGAAGGGACTCAAGCGATCATCTAGTCCAGCCCCCTGAATTCTCATTTAAAATGGTAACAGATTGTAAATCTGAAGGAAAATTCAATGTAATTCTTCAGAAAGGAAGGAGACTTGAGGTTTCCTCTTGCACCCAAACCCATCTAAAAACACTGATAAAAGAAAGTACTTCTTCACTTGATCCCCTCCCCCTCTTTCCTTTCTCCTCCTGTGATGAAACTCCTACTTGGGGACTTCCCTGGCTTTTTTCTGGCCCACGTAGGACCAGTCTGGATAGTTGGCCTTGGCAAAGATTTTACGTTTTCATCCCCCAAAAGTTTTTGATTTGAGTTTCTACTGCAATGGGGCTGCATTTTAATGTTGTATTTTAATCTTGTTTTTAAGTTGTATTTTAATCAATTGTTTTTATATCTGGTGTTAGCCGCCCTGAGCCTGGTCCTGGCTGGGGAGGGTGGGGTATAAATAAAACTTCTTCTTATTATTATTACGAACAGCTGAAATACGGAATTGCAGGGGGGAGTGACAGCCACCAACTTGTACGGCTTTAAGAGACGATTAGACACATTCATGTTCTCAATGGCTTCTAATCTTGGGGGTGTGCTGTAATAGTTCCACTGTTAGAGGTCATATGCCTCTGAAAACCAGGTGCTGAGAAACATGAGCGAGCCGAGTGCTGTTATGCTCAGGTCCTGCTTGCATCTGACTGGCAACCGTGTGAAAAAGGGGCTGGATCAGATGGGCCACTGCCATGATGCAGCCGGCTCGCCTTGTGTTCTTAAAGGTAAAGGTAAAGGGACCCCTGACCATTAGGTCCAGTCGTGACCGACTCTGGGGTTGCGGCGCTCATCTCGCTTTATTGGCCGAGGGAGCCGGCCTACAGCTTCCGGGTCATGTGGCCAGTATGACTGAGCCGCTTCTGGCAAACCAGAGCAGCGCACGGAAATGCCGTTTACCTTCCCGCCGGAGCGGTACCTATTTATCTACTTGCACTTTGATGTGCTTTCAAACTGCTAGGTTGGCAGGAGCAGGGACCGAGCAACGGGAGCTCACCCCATCGCGGGGATTCGAACTGCCGACCTTCTGATCAGCAAGTCCTAGGCTCTGTGGTTTAACCCACAGCGCCACCCGTGTATTCTTACACAGTGCAAATTTCCTACCCAGGCAATCCAACACCTGTGCCATGAAAACCTGAATTCTGCGGGTTAACAACAGAAAGAATTAGAGGAACCATTGGAAATGACTATGAAAAGCAGTAGAGATATGAGATGATCAGAGCCCTCCGAACTTGAAGCATGGGAAGTCCTATTAAAAAAAATTATAATTTGGAAGATTATTTGGATTATTTGATATGTATAATTTGGAATATTTAATGTGATTTGATTGGATTGTTAAAGTGGAAAATTTAATAAAAATGAATTTTAAAGAGAAAAAGAAAACCTGAATTCTGCAACTGGTGGCAATGACACAAACTGAACGTTTTACGCAATTGGTTCTTTCGCTAGTCTTGGGGGAGGCCGTAAGAACTGCCCCTCCACCCATGGCCAACTACTAGAAATCTTATTTAGCAACCTCTCTTGTATCTGAGGTTTCAGCAGGCAGTGCTCACATGCTTACGAGTCTGTTTTTTTGCAACCGTAAGGATTAGAATTTGGCTTTTTACTCCCCTGCAAAAAAAGAGAGATTCTTGGGGAAGTTGAATCCCACATCCAATTGTCACATGCTGCATTTTCCTGTGCTCCCTTACAAAATGACAACAGACACACAACCCTGAAAAGGAAAGAGGGCTGTGTTTTGCTCTGGAGTATTTTTTCGTGAGGTTAAGAGGAGGGGGGGCACTCGCTTTACAATCAGAGCTGCACTGGTGTGGTTTGTGTGACTTTCCGTTTGTATGACCCTTCACATTTTGGGAAGGCGTGAGATATATTTTTCGGTCATTTCTGAAATACCTAAATCAGTTGTGCCAGAAGAAAGACCCCAAAAGGTGAAAAATGTATTGGATCAATAAACCCTGCTTTACTGCTTTGTTCTCCATATTCTTGCATTTGGTGCCTTCCCCTCTTTCCTTCTTCCACGAGCAGAATTAACGTTCAAGAGACAGCAAGAGAAAAATCGTTTCATTGCACAGGTGAAGGAGTTCACAGTCAACAGAATGATGCCCGAGGCATCGGCAAGGATGAGCAATAAAACTTCCACTGCCACCCCGACCTTCCACATATGGGAATTCTTAATGCTTCCATTTGTCAGATGGCGACAGCACTCCTGACCTAAGTTCTGCGCATTCAGCACTGCTGCCTGCCCACTGAACTTATGGGGGGGGGGGAATTAGAAATGCTGAAAAACAGAGTGCTTGGCTTCAATCTGGACAGGGCAACTGTTTCACTTTACAGCAAAGGTTATGTTAAGAAAAGAAGACTGACCACACCGATTTGGACGAGAACACTTCTAAATTCCGCATCTACCTGAAGGAGCGACTCCACCCCCATCGTTCTGCCCGGACGCTGAGGTCCAGCACCGAGGGCCTTCTGGCGGTTCCCTCATTGCGAGAAGCAAAGCTACAGGGAACCAGGCAGAGGGCCTTCTCGGTAGTGGCGCCCGCCCTGTGGAACGTCCTCCCACCAGATGTCAAAGAGATAAACAACTACCTAATATTTAGAAGACATCTGAAGGCAGCCCTGTTCAGGGAAGTTTTTAATGTGTGACATTTTAATGTATTTTTAATCTTTGTTGGAAGCTGCCCAGAGTGGCTGGGGAAACCCAGCCAGATGGGCAGGGTACAAATAATAAATTATCATCATCATTAGTTGCAGCTTTTACTTACCCTTGTTCTGCTTCTTCATCCGGATGGTTGTTTTCTTAACAGTGCTTGCGATATCGTGATAAACTAGAAGAAAAGGTAAATGTTACAGTAAGGAGAGTGCTGTTGGGTTGGACCAAAGGCTCATCTAGCTCAGCATGGACAGAGGATCTAAGGGCAACAGCCCACTCCCCAGCAACTGGCATTCAGAGGTAAACTACCACTGATACTGGAAGCAGTTCTGCAATTCACTTTCAAGTGCCAAATGTTCAGAGTATGGTACATGAGACAGCGGCATCTGAACTGGACCAGTATTCCCACAAGGCAGGGGGTTGGACTTGATGACCCTTGGGGAGCCTCTTCCAAATCTACGCTTCTGTGATTCGCATGTTCATTCAAACTTTTGGACTTGAGCCTTAGAGACAAGCAGACTAAAGGAATGGCAAGCTACGTAGCCTGCGTCAACAGAAGTCTAGTGTCCAGATCAAGGGGAAGTCACAGTCCCGTTCTATTCTGCCTTGGTCAGACCACACCTGGAATACTGTGTCCAGTTCTGGGCGCCACGATTTAATAAGGGAGATATTGACAAACTGGAACGTGGGCAGAGGAGGGCAATCAAGAGGGTCAAGGGTCTGGAGACCAAGCCTTATGAGGAATGGTTGAGG
Organism: Podarcis tiliguerta; assembly: GCF_965153285.1. NCBI lineage: Eukaryota > Metazoa > Chordata > Lepidosauria > Squamata > Lacertidae > Podarcis > Podarcis tiliguerta. The sequence continues at coordinate 16,968,393 of NC_139536.1, read as the reverse complement.
GAGGTGGGTATGTTTAGCTGGGGAAAGAGGAGATATGATAGCCAATTTCAAATATCAAAAGGGCTTCAAATACCGTATTTTTAGCTCTATAAGACTCACTTTTTCCCTCCTAAAAAGTAAGGGGAAATGTGTGTGCGTCTTATGGAGCGACTGCAGGCTGCACAGCTATCCCAGAAGCCAGAACAGCAAGAGCGATTTCTGCTTTCACTGAGCAGTGATCCCTCTTGTTGTTCTGGCTTCTTAGATTCAGAATATTTTTTTTCTTGTTTTCCTCCTCCAAAAACTAGATGCGTCTTATGGTCTGGTGCGTCTTATAGAGCGAAAAATACGGTATCTTCTGCTCTGAACAGTAGGACATGAGACAATGGATCCAAGTTACTAGAAAGGAGATTCCAACCAAACATGGGGGGAAACTTTCTGGTGGTAAGAGCTTTTTGACAGTGCAACGGACTCCCTTGGAGGGTGATGGACTCTTTTTCATCGGAGGTTTTTAATCCGAGCTTTGATAGCTGCCTGTTAGGGATGCTTTAGCTGTGATTCCTGCATTGCAGGGGGTTGGTCTAGATGACCCGTGGGGTCCCTTCCAACTCTACAATTCTACAAGAAGAAGTAATGCAACTAGCTGGCTTTTAAAACCTTAGGTAGAGTCTAAAATCTCGCAACTTACTTGTGTGATCTTCGTATCTTTCAATATAGTGCAAATAGTGGATAGCTCTGTTCTTCGCCTAGGAGGGGGGAAAAATCCAAGAAGACACTTTTCATTAAGAAATGATTATGTCAGATGACTGTTTCCGTTTTACGGCGAGATCGAATTTAAGATAAAAATAAGAGCTATTTCTGCCAATTACGTACCGACCTGAAATGTAATTAGTTTGATAAATTAAAAGGGATCAAAATGCTTTTATAAAGTACCACAAACTATGCCCAACCAAACTTGCCAGCCTACCTGCCCACACTGGCAATGCCAGCTATTTGGGGGTCTAAAAGGAAAAATTCTGCAGTTCCAACAGGGATTCCGCTTCTTTTCCTCTCCTCAATGGCTGCCAGCACGCCCCTGAAAAGCTGCTCCCAAAGGATAGCAGATCCTCAAGCTCATTTATTATTTTTTTGTATGCATGGAGGGAGGGCAGGAACTGGAGGAGGGAGGGAATCTACAACACAGCTATGCCCTCCTCTTGCAAAAGAGAGCAACAGATCCCCAGCTAGTTTGATGCTGGCCTAAGTTTCCAGTGTTCTTCACATGGAACATAGGAATCTGCCTTCTACCGAGTCAGATCATTAGTCTATCTAGCTACAGCACCATCTACGCTGACTGGCAGGGGGCCTCTGGCAGGGAACCTTTCTCAGTGCTACCTAAAAATGATAGGGATTGAAACCTGCAAGCATTGCAGGCGCTCCCATCACTGAGCTACATTCCGTCCCCCCAGTATGTTCTCATGCCAGGACAGAACCACGGCACTGTGTGCATTTTATGCATAAATACCAAGTAAAGGAAGACCAGATTTGAAAGAAGACATCTGAAGGCAGCCCTGTTTAGGGAACCTTTTAATGTTTAATAGACTATTGTATTTTAATATTCTGTTGGAAGCCGCCCAGAGTGGCTGGGGAAACCCAGCCAGATGGGCAGGGTATAAATAATAAATTATTATTATTATTATTATTATTAGGTAAAGGACCCCGACCATTAGGTCCAGTCGTGACCGACTCTGGGGTTGCGACGCTCATCTTGCTTCATTGGCCGAGGGAGCCGGCGTACAGCTTCCGGGTCATGTGGCCAGCAGGACTAAGCCGCTTCTGGCGAACCAGAGCAGTGCATGGAAACGCCGTTTACCTTCCCACTGGAGTGGTACCTATTGATCTACTTGCACTTTGACGTGCTTTTGAACTGCTAGGTTGGCAGGAGCAGGGACCGAGCAATGGGAGCTCACCCCGTCGTGGGGATTCGAACCGCTGACCTTCTGATCGGCAAGTCCTAGGCTCTGTGGTTTAACACACAGCACCACCTGACCCCCACATCATCATCATCATTATTATTACTTTTAAAAGGACATACTTTCCTCAATGCAACCATCCTGTCCGTTGCTTTTCCCAGTGCAAAACCTGAGGGGTGCAAACAGATTGGTAGATTGGTTAGTAGACAAATGCCGCATGTGGAAATCTGCAAAGCACTTGCAAACAAGGAGGCCTCCTCATAGCTACGCACTTTGCCCCACCGAGGCAAGTGGTGGTCCTGAAGTGTTTTTGCATTTTCAGCTTGGCTTCCCCCCCAAAGGACACTAAAACTGTCCAGAAATGTGCTCAAGGAATCAGATGGCAGTTACGAAAGTCTTCACCTCTCCCTTCCGTCTGTGGAACGGCTTGCCAGCTTTCAGCAAAAGGGAGGAAAAAACCTTACTAAATGTGCCCTTGGCTCCTTGATCAATCTACTTTCCGTGCAATTAAACGGCACAAGTCTTGGCTTTCATGGAACAGAGTGCCACCGGGAACCACAGAGCGTAATTATAGAATCGTGGTGTTGGAAGGGACCTCCTGCGACGAAGGAATCCCAACTAAAGCATCCATGACACATGGCCATCCAACCTCTGCAAATTAAAAGCAAAGGACCCTGTATTAATCTACATCCCAAGAACACAGCCAGGGAGGGTGGCTTTGCTGCTGGCCTGTAATCTTGGCAACAGCATTGGATTCTTACTCTCCGGGGAAAAATAAATTGGTGTCTGATGGTGTATTTTAGAAGCTGCTGCAAGAGAAGTGTTATTTCCTTGCTAAGTTCGTATTTAACAATGTTCCAAAGAAAATTGCTGACAGTCAGGAAAAAGCCCCCTTACCAGCAGCCTTTTTAAACAGGGGCAGCCAAACGTTGTGCATTGCAAAGGCCGAAGTGTCCTTTCGAGTCAGAGGACAGGAAACAGCCTTCCACTCGGGGGCAAAACCCTCCTCTCCTGACCAGTTCCTTGGCCTTTCCACGCTTCAGGCAATACTGTGTTCTATCTCCTTCCACCCTTGCAGAAATTCTCCCCCTTCCACCCCTTGGGTGATGAAGATCGAAAATAACTTGGGCATGAGATACGGAAGATGATAGACAAAAGCACACATTCAAGGGCTGCGGCCAACACAGAGCACAAACCCTGGATGGAGATGCACACACCAAAGAAACAGAAACGCAACTGAAAAGAAGTTATAGAAAAATAGTGGGTTGCTACAGTTATGAAATGAACAAAAGCTGCCCCCTGAGAATGAAGTGCTCACTTACCAGCAATTCCATTTCCATTTCCAACCACCACCAGGGCACTGACAGATTTTCTCCTTCCTTCCTTGGCTGTCATATTAAATACATTTTTCAACTGAAAAAGAGAGAGAAAGAGAAAATGCAGGCAAAGTTTAAGATTGTTGATAAGTTAAAATAAAAAGAGGACATTTGTGGTAAGACTGTTTTGATGGATGCTGCCTCTTTGCAAATCCAGATTCATCATTTTGACAGTTCTCTTGATATGGGTGGGTTGTTGGGAGCACTGTCATTTTCTGAGGGGGTCTGGGGAGGGGGAGGACAGGCAGATGGGAGACTCCTATGCTGCCTTCCTAAAATGGTATGGAGATCTATTTGGCCTTGTGTGCATTGCATTTTATTTCCATGTTAGGCCTTGTTTCTCTCTCCTTATTGGTGTTAAATGATTGTTGTTTAGTCGTTTATTCATGTCCGACTCTTCGTGACCCCATGGACCAGAGCACGCCAGGCACTCCGGAGAGTCTTCTCTTCTCATGAGGTGGCCAAAGTATTGGAGCCTCAGCTTCAGGATCTGTCCTTCCAGTGAGCACTCAGGGCTGATTTCCTTCAGAATGGATAGGTTTGATCTTCTTGCAGTCCATGGGACTCTCAAGAGTCTCCTCCAGCACCATAATTCAAAAGGATCAATTCTTCAGCGAACAGCCTTCTTTATGGTCCAGCTCTCACTTCCATACATCACTACTGGGAAAACCATAGCTTTAACTATATGGACCTTTGTTGGCAAGGTGATGTCTCTGCTTTTTAAGAATAAATGATTAGGTTAGTTTAAACCAGGGATGCAGGAATCTGGGGCCCTCCAGTCCCCATCCGCCCCAGCCAAGGGATGATGGGACTTGAAGTCCAATGACACCAGAAAGGCCACAAGTTCCCCATCCCTGGTTTAAAACTTTTATTTGCATAGTGCTACCTGCTTACAGTGTTACCTGGGAACAGTTGTCCACTTGATGCTGTAAACGCCTTCGGATACCATTTGTGGAATGGAGGCATAAGAATAAATTATATGAATGGACATGTCTGGCTCTTTTACCATCCATGGAGAGTTTCTATGCACATCCACACACACCCTTTAACGTATCTCTGCTTCAACACACCTCTTTTCATGGTCGCCAACATATCAGTTCAGAACGAAACAAAAGCAAGGGAAAACAATCAGATCTGTTCAGCTGCACAACGTATAAGGGCTGCAGGATTCCACCTGCAGAACTGAGAGTAAATGCAACACAGAATTCTTCTTATTCTTTTTTAAAGTCATCCAGGACCCAGCATGGATGTACGGTCAGGAGAGCAGGCTGGTGGGTGCCTTTCGTTTGATTTCTGTGAGGCTGGTTCAATAGTTAGCCATAACTTCTCTTTGCTAAGGCGTCTGCTTGGTAAAGAAACCAGATGCGAGACATTTGAAGTTCTCTTCCCTGCAGTACTTCACTCAAGCTTCACACTTCATTTCTAAACAGTGTGCTAAAGAAATATCACTGCACAGGATAAAAGCAATAATGCGGCGAGACATCAAACCCTGCTCTATTTTGCTTTCTAAGTTGACATGTTCCTAGAGTGCTCTCCCAGCGACAGGTTAATGTGCTGTGTCATTTGAGGGAGGAGATCTCAATTTATTTATTTTTCAGTTGGCAGAACAGATTCTGCTTGAATCGGCAGCGGCTAAGACTTGTGTGCTAAAATGCAACTGATGGGAGTTAGAGAACTGCCACCAGATTTCCAGAACAACAAAGACAACGTATTTATTTAGATTTTATATGCCACCCTTCATCACAGATCCCAGAGCGCATGTCTGTCTGTCTGTCGTTTTGCTTAGCTCCAAGCTTTTCTGATCAAGGTTGGCTTGTTCTGAGGCCTTTTTACTAGATGAAACGATGTCTTACTTTGAACCTGTCCCTTCAAGTTCTGAAGCTGTTTGTAGCCATTCTCCTACAAGCCAGTCCTTTGGGGCTTTGACCTGTAAACAACTTGGAAGAGATTTTGGCTTCTGGCTTTTGCTTGTTGCCAGGTGAGGTTTACACTCACAATTTCAGTTTTCCAACCTTTCCCCCTTAATAAGGATTGGGCACAGGATTCCACCTGGATTACTTGTAGCATCTTGCATTCATCTCTTAGCTCTTCTCCGAACTCACAGAAATGGGTTCCTTTGAATCTTTGCTTGGGCAAGTAGCGATCATGTTGTTTGTTTTCTCTTTCCTTAATATTTAGGATAAGTTATAATATAGTTGGAACACAGCAAAGCCTTTAACTATGTTGGACTATAAAAGCAGACTTGCATAATAGTTAAAAGTTTTGCACGCCATAATTACTGTTTGTAAAAATTAAGTTGTATATTGGTTTTCTGAGCAGTGTTAATACTTTAGCTGCATATTTTGCTTCCCCATATAATGCTTCCCCATATACTGGGTGGCATTCAGCGAAGTCTTACTCAGAGTAGATCCGCTGAAATTAATGGACCTGTTATTAATGTTTATTAATGTCAATGGGCCAACCTTTGTCAAACCTAGCTGAATACCACCCACTCATTTCCCCCCTTCCCCAAGATTCATTCATGTATGAGCATAAAAATAACGAAGAGGAATCGGCAGCACAGCACATCTGCTATATATTTTGGAAAGTTGGCTGCTTGATGGCTAAGTCTTTGGACGCTTCTTGAGAATTTTGGTTCCTGAGATAAAGCAGCAGGTTTCCCCTCTATATTTAGATACAAGTGGGCCCCACTGTAAACCAAGATGGCAGGCCAAACCTTTCAAAACTGCACCGATTTTAACCACCAATTTCAGAACTGTGCTGATTTTTGTGTTTCTTTGAATTCCCAAGCAACGGTAGATATGAGGCTGCTAGTATCTTTCATGAAGCAAAATGGTCACTACCCTCTCACCAACTGAAGGAAATTAAGAACCTCACTGTTACTACCTGTCAGGGAACTGCCATCGGCTCAGGGGTGGGGAGGGGGAAAGGTGGATGGATTACAGAGAGCCCCCCAAAATCGTGGGAAACAGCACTTCCTCAGCGGAGGAAGGTAGCCATGCCTCTAGTGGGGAGGAGATGCAGGGCTCGGAGGATGCAAGGCGGTGCCAGGACACCTTGCCTGAGCAAAGCGGGAGGAGGGAGGTCCCCCTTTACCCAAGCCTTCATTGCGCAGTAGGGGAGGCGTAGGCTGGGGGTCAAGAGACTACTCTGCTGGGGAAGATTTAAGGACTGCCCACTCTCAGATTCTGCTAGCGAGTGAGCAAGACATGGAATAGAGGCGTTCTGCATTGGAAAAGTTTTTAGCACCAATAATAAAGCTTTAGAACAGACCAGTGAGGCATCTTGCCTGATTGCTCTCGAGCAACCACCCGATAGCTATAACACTATCCATCTATTTTCAAGTGTAAGACATGCTTTGCTTCCTGCAGATCTGGATGCTAGGACCTTCTCTGCTTCAGAAATGAATACTCACCAGCAATGCACAATTTCCAATACCAGCCTTTGCGCAATGGAACTGGAAGGAGCACTCGCTGAATCATTCAGATTAAATAGACACGTTTCCTAGCTGAATTAAACTAACCAAACCCCGAGCTTCATCCAGCACCCAGCAACCGTATCCATAAAGTTAACACCTTCCCCCTCAAAACACGGCACATCGGAAGCGTTCTTGATGACGATGTGTTTCTAGGATTCTGCACTGCCTAGAGATGCCGTAACAGGGCACCACGCCTAAATGTATGCACTGATATGAAGCAGGCTGCATGTGCATTTCTTTTAGCTGCTGGAGAGAGGAAAAAGGAGAGGAAAAGATCAACCCGAGGGAGGATTTCAGCAGATATTATCTGCTGAACTTTGCCAATGGGATCCATGCATCACCAGTGCCGTTTCAACAGGAGCACAGCTGAATCAACAAGTACTCCGCTACTGGAGAGTCTGCATTTGGCTCTCCCGATAAGCTATCTGGACAAACCCAGATCCATGGGAAGTCTGGGTTTTATTACTATGAAAGCTTTTCTCCTTTATTTCTTAAGTGTTTGCTGGTGGATATCTGAAGTTCACAGGCTGATTTATGGGAGGAAAACAACCCCCAAGGCAAGAAAAAGGAGCTTTTTGAAAATCCGCTCTCTGCAAACCTGGGTCGCTGCAAAAGAGTACTGCTCCCGATTTCCTAAAGCTGGCTAAGAGATTGGGAACAGCAAAAGGAGACTGGGGGCAGGACAGAGGATCACAGGCTCTCCAGCATGAAACCCGCCCCCCAACTCAAGGCACAGTCAAGGGTTACATCAATAACTCCACAATAGCAACTGCAACAAGATAAAAACTACCTAGTTCCTACAATAACACAAGCAGCCTGGTTTCTCTTTACTCCTCATCCCACCAAAAAACCTCTACCGTATTTTTCGCTCTATAAGACGCACCTAGTTTTTGGAGGTAGAATACAAGAAAAAAAATATTCTGAATCTCAGAAACCAGAACAGCAAAAGGGATTGCTGTGCAGCAAAAGAATTGCTCCATAAGATGCACACACATTTCCCCTTACTTTTTAGGAGGGAAAAAGTGAGTCTTATAGAGCAAAAAATACGGTATGTGTACAACCTAAGAATTGAAGCAGACCTGGCCAACAGCTAGATTTTTATATTTTCAAATACAGGAGTGGGGGAATCAACCTTTGACTGATCCTTGGAAACAACAGCTGTTTGTTCCTCCTGCTCAGCTTCTGCAGGTCCATTCAGAAGCCTGCACAGCACCTAACAGAACCTCATACGAACAGCGTCTATCTCTTTCCAACATTGCATTTAGTCAATCACAGCCCTTGGGATGCAAACTCCACAATTTCAACATCGGCCACTTCCCCCTTGCTTTGCTTACCATCTAGCCAAAAGAAGAACTCTGTAGAACTCAAAACCTTGCACGTTGTTCTGCAACGTTCTGGTTACGCTAATAAAAGGATTTGCCCTAATACAGATTTTGGAAGCGACACTGTCAATCACGGTTAACGCTAAGCAAGTTTTTCATGTCAACCAGCTTGAAGGTTAGGAAACCCTAGTTAAGAGGTCCAGCTGCCTGCTGTTAGCCACAGTTATGGCAGATGAGGAAGACTTTATGTCAGCTGTGAGGATCAGATTCCAAGGCTCGCTCTTGATCTCTTAACCACTGGCCAGATTTCCTCTTAAGTAGGGTTTCCTTACTTCCAAATCCAGGAAAACGAGGCTTCCTCCTTTTTTCCAGAAGGTGGCAACAGCAGCACATGGAAGTGAGTCAGGCTACTGGAGGGGAAAAACCACATACACACAAAATTACTCCTGTCAGCTGTTTCTGTGCAGCTCTGAAGGGAAATGTGCCCAGTCACCCATCACAATCAGACCCATCACATCTCTCTTAAAACTCTGTAAAGGCCTTTCAAGCTTGATAATGTGCACAGGCAGCCATGGACTGTTACTACATCAACTGTCCTGACATCAAACAATGCAATTTTTTTTTACCTACTGAGCTCCGGCAGAATTTCCTCCCCCCCTCTCGTTCTGGAGTAGAGAAAAGCAGCTAAAATGCCCCACTGCAAAGCAATATCGATTTTGCAACTTGTACAGATATATATTCTCATTCACATATATTGTCATATGAAGAATGCAAAGTTGGTGTACAGGAAAATATCAGCTGTGGGAGGCAGTCTGCATCTGAATGCCAGTTGCTGGTTGTGAAAAGTGGGGAGTGTTCTCTCGCACTCGGCTCCTGCGTGAGCTTCCCACGGGCACTGTGAGAACAGGAAGCTGGCTTATGTTCTTATGACAGCTGCCTATGTAAGTATAAGCTATGGTTTTTCTTTTTTTAAAAAAGGGGGTGAGGATAACATGCGCATTGCTTTGGTCTGTCAGCTAAAGGAAAATCAAACTGTCTCCTTTCTATATGGGTTTCATTTGGTACCTAGCTCAGCTGTTATTACAAGATTCTTAATCTCAGGGTTGTGGGTTCGAGACCCATGTTGGGCCACAGATTCCTGCATTGCAGGGAGTTGGACTAGAGGACCCTTGAGATCCCTTCCAACTCTACAAGTCAATGAATTCTAAGTATGGTGCTGTGTAACAACCTTAGTCGAGCTGTGAAAAGGGGGGTGGGCGAGGAGAAGAAACACACACACAAAAAAAATATTAAAACACATTTAATCATGCCACAACTGCTCAGCCTGCTGACCAAAAAAAGCCAGGGAGTCATTTTGGACTCACAGCTGTCCATGGAGGCACAGGTCAATTCTGTGTCCAGGGCAGCTGTTTACTAGCTCCATCTGGTACGCAGGCTGAGACCCCATCTGCCCGCAGACTGCCTCGCCAGAGTGGTGCATGCTCTAGTTTTCTCCCGCTTGGACTACTGCAATGCGCTCTACGTGGGGCTACCTTTAAAGGTGACCCGGAAACTACAACTAATCCAGAATGCAGCAGCTAGACTGGTGACTGGGAGGAGCTGCTGAGATCACATAACACCGATCTTGAAAGACCTACATTGGCTCCCAGTACGTTTCCGAGCACAATTCAAAGTGCTGGTGCTGACCTTTAAAGCCCTAAACGGCCTCGGTCCAGTATATCTGAAGGAGCGTCTCCACCCTCATCGTTCTACCTGGACACTGAGGTCCAGCGCCGAGGGCCTTCTGGCAGTTCCCTCACTGAAGAAGCCAAGTTACAGGGAACCAGGCAGAGGGCCTTCTCGGTAGTGGCGCCCGCCCTGTGGAACGCCCTCCCACCAGATGTCAAAGAGAACAACAACTACCAGACTTTTAGAAGACATCTGAAGGCAGCCCTGTTTAGGGAAGCTTTTAATGTTTGATGCATTATGGTATTTTAATATTTTGTTGGAAGCCGCCCAGAGTGGCTGGGGAAGCCCAGCCAGATGGGCGGCATATAAATTATTTATTTATTAATTAATTAATTATTATTATTATTATTATTATTATTATTATTATTATCATCCTCCTCCTCCTCCTCCTCCTTTGACAGGAGAGCCACACACCAGGAAGGCGATGCAGGCCATATGCTATTTGGCACTGTGGTTCACAGATCCTGACAGAAGGGCTCCCAGAGTCAACAGTAAATGGTGTTGGTTGGCGACTCTCTTCTTCTTCTTCTAAAGGCACCATGCTTTAAACTCAGCAAATATAGCCTAAGGGTTCTTTAATGTCTCACGGTGTGAAGATCAGAGGCAGAAGGATGGATAGCTCAGTCAGTAAAGCATGAGACTCTTAATCCCAGGGTTATGGGTCTGAGCCCCATGTTGGTTGAAAGATTCCTGCATTGCAGGAGGTTGGAATAAATGACCCTTGTGGCTCCTTCCAAGTCTACGATTGGCATGGCTGTCCTCTTATGACAAAAAACAGCTGGAGACCCAAGTTGAGAAACACTGGCAAACGGTTTAATTTACCAGCACTGCAGAAATGTGAAGGGAGAAACAAGGTTTATAAAAGGGACATCTCTGGACGGCAAAAGGTTACTTTAAGGTTACTGCTCAAACTATTTTATTCCACCTTCTGGAGAACATGGGGAGAAATCTATATTTAATTAGGGGAAGCAGGCAGGAATGATTATGAAAATGCAGGTTATAGCTTTCGCTGACACTAATAAGCAGGTTAAGTGCCGCTTCGTGTTATCACCTTCAATAAACTTTGGCATGTTCAGTCTCCCATTTCAAACAATGGAAAAGAGAAATGGAGGGATCTGAACAGAAGGTTTTATTATCATCTAATCAGAGTCTCTGGAGTTTAAGCCAGGAATGTTTAGGTCTTTTAGGAGCCACAGAGGAACCAAACAGGGTAGCAACATCAGCACCTGTGATTGGTCAGCACCTGTGACTGGTCGGCAGAATGCTTTCTTTGGATTGGGCATGTCTGGTACAACTACTGAGCATTCAGCCGACAAATCAGCACCTTCTGCACTTGAGGCTCAGCCCAAATTCTTGATTTAGCTGTGGCTCACGTATGTAGCTCTAGCAAAAGTACCAGACTCCCCCCCTCTCTCTCTCTCTCACACACACACAGAGAGAGAGAGAGAGAGAGAGAGAGAGAGAGAGAGAGCTGTTTGGAGCTGACAGTGCACCCCTTTGAAGTTGTCCATCTGCAGGCACAGTTTGGAATCAAAGCATACCCCAAAATTGATTCCCACCTCCCACCCCCATGCAGACAGCCTGCAGAGGAAAAACCTCCATTTGCGGGTTCAGCTTGGATTCATTTTTAGCATTATTCCCATTTCTCCCGTAACATGCTGTTCTGCCCTTCAGATGTTCCCACCAGCAGTAAGCCTTCAAGATTTGGCAAAATCAAAGAACACGAACACACAGACACACACCAGACCCTCAGCACAAGTTTCGTTAGAGAGAAGACCCAAAATCTCAAAATATGGCCAAGGGAGTGAACGCTTAGCTCCTCAGATAGGGGTTTTCCGGACCCATCCTATTCCCATGACTGTAATTCGTTTGAAGTGTTGTGACCTGCCCTGGGACCTGGAGGCGAAAGTGGGCTATAAACGTAATAGTAGCAGCAACTACAGCATACGAATATAAAAAGAGCCCTGCTGGATTAGGCCAAAGCCCTATCTAGTCCAGTATCCTGTTCTCACAGTGACCTATGCAAAGCCCTAAAACAAGACCTGAGTGCAACAGCATTCTCTCCATTTCTGATTCCGAGCGAGTGGTGTTCAGGGACATACAGGCATCCACCCAATTACATGTCTTCAATTCACCCGCAACTGCGCACATGCGCAGGACTTGCTCTCGGGATGGTGCAGGCCGCGCAGAAGCTGGTGACGGCCATCATCACCCAAGGGCCCAAGCTTGTCTCTGCTGCTATCACTTATTCAAAGCCTGGCCTGGCCACTTTTTGGTACTGGCTCCCTCAACTCCTGCTGAAACTCCCAAGGCTACTGATGGCATCAAAGGATTGCTGAAGAGCATGCAGTCTGGCCGCATCAAACAGCTCGCTGTCAAGGAAGCTCTAAGGAACGGCTTGGTGGCTAGGTAAAGGTTAAGGGACCCCTGACCATTAGGTCCATCGTGACCGACTCTGGGGTTGCGTCGCTTATCTTGCTTTATTGGCCAAGGCCAAGGGAGCCGGCGTACAGCTTCCAGGTCATGTGGCCAGCATGACTAAGCCGCTTCTGGCGAACCAGAGCATTGCATGGAAACACCATTTACCTTCCCGCCGGAACGGTTCCTATTTATCTACTTGCACTTTGACGTGCTTTTGAACTGCTAGTTTAGCAGGAGCAGGGATCAAGCAACGGGAGCTCACCCGTCGCGGGGATTTGAACCACCAACCTTCTGATCGGCAAGTCCTAGGCTCTGTGGTTTAACCCACAGCACCACCCGCATCCCTTGGTGGCTACTGAAGTGCTAATGTGGTTTTACATTGGTGAAATCATAGGCAAATGTGGCCTGGTTGACTATGATGTTTGAAAGTTTTTGTTTTTTTAGTCCTAACAGTGTCTTAGTATTAAATTACAGCACTGAGATGAAATTGTGGTGGTATCTACAAATATCATTCTGATTGGGGCAGAATCAGATGATGGTGATGTGAATGCTGACAAGGATCCCTAAAATACTTCTTCTCTTCCTCCTCCTGTTGGGGAGTAGGACAGGCACTATACATCACTTGGGAAGACAGGCAAACTAATGCCAGTGTACTGGAAGAAGCAAAGATCACCAGTGTTGAAGCAATGATTCTTCAACATCAACTTTGTTGGACTGGTCATGTTGTGCGGATGCCTGATGATCGTCTTCCAGAGCAACTACTCTATTCCGAACCTAAAAATGGAAAGCGTAATGCTGGTGGTCATCAAAAGAGGTTTAAAGACTGTCTCAAGGCAAATCTAAAAAAATGTAGTATAAACACTGACAACTGGGAAACACTGGCTTCTGAGCACTCCATTTGGAGAACAGCCTTTACCAAAGGTGTCATGGGCTTTGAAGACGCTCGAACTCAGGATGAAAGGGAGAAATGTGCTAAGAGGAAGGCACGCTTGGCAAATCCACACCGTGATCAACTCCCGCCAGGAAACCGATGTCCCCACTGTGGAAGGATGTGTGGGTCCAGAATTGGCCTCCACAGTCACTTACGGACTCATTGTTAAAACCGTGTTTATGGAAGACAATCTTACTCAGCTACAAGTGATCGCCAAAGAAGAAGAAGAAGAAGAAGAAGTGGTTGACTATACAAATAAATGCTATACAATGAAAAAAGTAAAAAACGAACAAAATTGTGCATATGCGTAGGAAATTGGCAGTGGGGGGAGAGACCTAAAGAGTCTCAACAAAGCTCTGTGGCACCTCTGGCGGGTGAGGAGACCCTCCCCAGAGCCCAAATGGGGAGCCACCTGTACTGCCTTCAACAGGGGAGGTAAAACATAACCATCATGGCTAGCGGTCACCAAATGCTGTTGCAGAACAGCAGATAAGCCCAGCTGCCAAGGAAATGCCAGCTTCAAAATTTGCCATTGCTAAGAGGACAGTTGCTTAATTGCTCAACACACCTCTGGATCCTTAGGATACTCTCCTTTCATTTGCCTTTGAGCAAAATCCCAAGGGACTTCTTTGTGCTTTCCTTCCACACACTGGCTCACTTACTATTCATTAAAGTTTGCTACTCTCACTCAGCTGCTGTTTAAAATCGCTAGCTCTGCAATTTTGCAAGCCACCATCAAACGCTACTTTTATGTCACGGGCACAAGGGTGGGCGAGGACGTTTCTGGCCGAGTCGTATTTTAGGGGCTCAAGGGCGAAGCCACACGCACTGGGCCGCAAATGAGAAAAGCCTGACGGTACGAATTAGAGAAGAGTTCGTGCCGCTGTTTAAAACGTAACAAGACGCCAGCGACGACAACCAACCCTGCATGCAAATATTAATATCTTCTTGCACGAGCTAGACGTGCTAATCAGTGTTTACAGAAGGATAGCATTAGGATTCTTTGTTCATAAAGCACTAGTAATGCTGCTTTGGCATCTTTGTTCACAAAGGGGTTTCTTCTACGGTATAATTAATTTTCAGGGAAACACTGATTAGCGTAGGCCAAAATTCAAGCACTCTGGTGCGCTCCCCTTCCCTTGCTAACAGAAATGGAGGCAAGCAAGTTGAGAGGGAAACCTCCTCCCTACCCCAGATAATTGTGTGCAAACTCCTACCACCTTATCATATGCATTATCCAAAACCTAGAGCACAGAGCACACATTTACTGCAGAAGTTTGGGTTACTGTAGAGGATTCTTAATTACCCGCTGCAGCCTATGGCGAATGTCTCGTTCCCAAGGCATTTTAAACATAATGCTTTGCCTGCCAATAGTGTAGGAACCCGAGGAAAATCACATGCCCCCTGCCGTTCTTAAAAGCCCTGCCGCACCTATTTAAATCTAATGAAATTGCCACTGGGGCAGGGTGGCAAGAAAGTGCAGTGCATTACAGCTCTTTATTAACTTAATATAATCTAACAGTCGTCTGCTTGGTGTGAAATTTTGAACTTAAATCTCGAAGCCGAGCTGCCCGTGAGGGTGGAGGAAGGGGTCTCGTAGGTGCACTGGAACTGCCACTTCACGACTGGGAAGGAGTCTAAACAGAACAAGAGGCTTGCATAATTTGCCACAAGGTTTCCTGGTCACATCCATCTTCCAAGGACAGGGTGCTTGCTGGAAAGAAATGTGTGCATGTTGCTCCATATCATCCTCCAAACTTCTGCTGAGAACATGTCCACATGTGTCATTTAGATACCAAGCTAGGCTAATGGCGCTGCTACAGCTTCGGACAAAAATACTGAAAGAAATGTCTCATTTATTATATTCCCAACCAACAGCTGTGCTCTGCAGGAGAGGACCTCCTGCAGATACCGCCTCATCCTTCCTTTATGATGTAGGAATTGGGTCTGTAGCGTGACAGCACCTATTCTTAAGCCCTCCTTCCCGTTTACACATCAGAGAGGCCCCCTGAAGTCCTTCTTTTTCCAACAAGCCTCTTAAGTGGAGATTTTAAAAATCTCACTCTCTACCTGCATTGGATTTGAAACTGTTTTCATATATGCAATGGCTTTAACTGTGGCAATGTTTTTTTTATATAAGAAATGGCTTTCTATCGGATTTTATTGCACCGTGAAATCGTTTTGAGGTGCTTCACGGGAAGCAATTCATAAACGAAATAAACAATCATGATGAACATAATATATGCGCCGACTAGTTTCAGAGCTGTTTAACTGCCATGGCTCCTCACCAATGGGCCCTGTAGCTCCACAAAGGGGCCGTCCTCCTCTTCATCCTACGATTCATAGGAAACTGCCTTATACAGTGGTCAACCTAGGTCAGTAGTGCCTAAACTGATTGGCAGCAACTCTGCAGAATTTCAGACCAGGGTCTCTCCTATCCCTGCTGCCAGGGAATGGCTGGACGCTGAGGAGTGGTGCCTGGGAAGGAGTGGGCACTGGGAGAAACAGGGTATGAGACTGACATGGGAGAAGTCAGAGGCAGGAGAAGCTGCAGGCCTGGAGAGCAGGTGCAGGGGGAGGGGGAGGTTGGGCTGGTGTGGAATCAAGGGCTTCCACGCCTCCTCCTCCTCCTGCTGCTGCCACCCCTCCTGTTCCACTGCCCCACAGGACCTTCTTCTTCTTCTCCTTTGGCGATCACTCGTAGCCGAGTAAGATTGTCTTTCATAAACACGGTTTTAACAGCGAGTCCGTAAGCGACTATGGAGGCAAATTCTGGATCCACATGTCCTTCCACAGTGGGGACATAGGTTTTCAGGAAGAAGTAGATCACGGTGAGAGTTTGCCAAACGTGTCTTTCTCTTAGCTCGTTTCTCCTTTTCGCCCCAAGTTCCTGCCTCTTCTTCAAAGTCCATGACACCTTTGGTAAAGGCTGTTCTCCAATTGGAACGCTCGCAGGCCAGTGTTTCCCAGTTGTCTGTGTTGATACGACATTTTTTAAAAATTAGATTAGTATTTAAATGTCTTCTGTTGACCACCAGTATTTTGCTTTCCATTTTTAAGTTCGGAATACCTCTGCTTACGTACTTAATTTGTTCTGGAGGTCCGTTCTTAACCTGAAACTGTTCTTAACCTGAAGCACCACTTTAGCTAATGGGGCCTCCCGCTGCTGCTGTGCTGCTGCCGTGCGATTTCTGTTCTCATCCTGAAGCAAAGTTCTTAACCCGAGGTATTATTTCTGGGTTAGCGGAGTCTGTAACCTGAAGCATATGTAACCTGAGGTACCATTGTAGTTGCTTTAGAAGACGATAATCGGCACCTGCACAATGTGACCCGTTCAACGAAGTTGATGTTGAAGAATCATTGCTTTGACACTTTTGAACTTTGCTTTGACAATGACGAGTTCAGTGACCGAACCTCTCTGTTGCTGCAACTGCCTCATCAGGTACACACCTAGGAGTAGCTGAGAGATGTCATAGGACTGATGGACATGCCGTTTCCTAACATGTAAGTGCGCTTTTGACAATGTTTAGTCGTTTAGTCGTGTCCGACTCTTCGTGACCCCATGGACCAGAGCACTGCCTCCCGCAGTTTGGTCAAACTCAAGGTGGTAGCTTCGAGAACACTATCCAACCATCTCGTCCTCTGTCGGCTCCTTCTCCTTGTGCCCTCCATCTTTCCCAACATCAGGGTCTTTTCCAGAGAGTCTTCTCTTCTCATGAGGTGGCCAAAGTATTGGAGCCTTAGCTTCAGGATCTGTCCTTCTAGTGAGCACTCAGGGCTGAATTCCTTCAGAATGGATAGGTTTGTTCTTCTTGCAGTCCATGGGACTCTCAAGAGTCTCCTCCAGCACCATAATTCAAAAGCATCAATTCTTTGGCGATCAGCCTTCTTTATGGTCCAGCTCTCACTTCCATACATCACTCCTGGGAAAACCATAGCTTTAACTATACGGACCTTTGTTGGCAAGGTGATGTCTCTACTTTTTAAGATGCTGTCTAGGTTTGTCATTGCTTTTCTCCCAAGAAGCAGGCATCTTTTAATTTTGTGGCTGCTGTCACCATCTGCAGTGATCATGGAGCCCAAGAAAGTAAAATCTCTCACTGCCTCCATTTCTTCCCCTTCTATTTGCCAGGAGGTGATGGGACCTGGCTTTTGACAATAAAGAGTTAATTCCTCACCCTGGACATTCCTGGGATCTTCTGCATGCAAAGCAGATGCTCTATCCCTGCCAGGCAGTGTAGACAATACTGATTTAGATGGACCGATTGCCTAAACTCGCTTCCTGTGCTGCTCCTCTCTAATCAGAAATGGATGCTCAGATACTTATTTATCATCTGCTGGCAGCAATAGATCTGACACCTCTCTAGATACAGCACTGGATTTCTTTGTGCGATTAAAACATAAAAAGAATGGCACATACAGTTGACTAGATCCCTGTATTACCGTACGCCTGCTGCTCACTCCCTTTGTATTTGGGAACCTGTCACTTTCCATTACTCACCCTTCTTTATTACTTGGAGAGAAGCACGCAGTAATCTTAAAACCGAAGTATCTCAGCCCGAGATGTCTTGTATTATTTTTTTTAGGGTGGAAAATAAAATCCAGCTTTACAGTTGCAGTAAAAATATGATTCTCTACAGGTATATAAAACAAAAAAAGGGAGGGGGAGGTTTCACTGCCCATCAGAGGCAATTAGGTCTCAAACGACTAAGCTCTCATAACGACTAAGTTAGAGCAGATCTGCAATAAAAGATCTGTGGCCCTGAGCATCTTGCACAACACAGCCCCTCTCTTTTGGAAGCGACTTGCTATTCTAAAACCTCTGGGGAGGAAAATGTAGCAGCTTGCTTAGTTGCCTGAGGGATTAAGGACTGAACATGAACTCTCCCCCCCCCCCCCGGCTTCCTCTCATCTTTCCGCTAAAGCTCCCTCCACGTCAAAATAAGTTTCTTTATAAGCTGCTCCCACCCTTAGGCTGAAGGAGGCATGACAATTTCAGCGGTTGTGGCGATCACACAGGGTCCCCGGACATCTCGCCGTCTATTGATCCCTGTGCCACCACTTTATTTCTCGCTGCCACCACCCAGGCCCTACCTGGTACAATACTGAGTCCAGTCAGGGTTAAATTGGAACATAAACTTCTGTTTATTTATTGCAGTTTAACAAGCGTGTGGTTTCATAAACAGTATCAGACAATTACAATCATGGAGTGCCTATCCAGACCTATAACTTCCGCTACCTGCTCTCACTCACTAAACCACCTCTCAGATATTTACTTGTCTTCCTAGCCCCTAACTGTTCCTGACTCAGCTTATTTCGCTACACTAACTCAACCTACCCACAGACTCTATCCCAATTCACTCCCACTCCAACCAACCTCCCAACGAACTCCCCCCTTCACCCCTCCCAGAGATGGTTTTATAGTCCCTCTGACTCCACCCCCCTGGGTTCTGATTGGGTAACCTGTTTAACTATTTCACCTCCAGCACTCTCACATGTTAACGTCACAGCGGTTTCATAGAATTGCAGAGTTGGAAGGGCCCCCCCAGGTCATCCAGCTCAACCCCCTGCAATGCAGGAATCTCAGTTAAAGCATCCATGAGAGATGCCCATCCAACCTCTGCTTAAAAAACCTGTGAGGAAGGGGAGTCCACAACTTCCAGTCTGTTTCACCTATTTGCCTGGTCAGGAAGGGATAAGTGGGCAGATAAATGAATTCAGATTTCACCAGAAATTAATAACAGGATTAATTTTTGTGAATGGATTTGTTCTTCTGAGATACACCCTCAACTAACCCCCCAAAGATGGGAATTTAATGATTATTCCTCAATTCCTTTTTGATTGACGCCTGAATTCGTTGTTTGCGATACTGTATATATATATCCCTGCATTTTTCTGTGGGTCGTTTCACCCACAGTCTTTTCAGAACTGATGTTTTGAGTTGTCCCTAAGGAAACATGCAAGTTAAAATGTTTTTACACAGAAAAAAAGAAAGGACAATTGCTTAGTGTGACTGACAAAACACTTTTGTGAGAAAGACAGTACTGAGGGTTTTAGAAATGTTACTTTTTGAGACTGTACTTGCCAACAGGTCTACGCTGAGTAAAACTTAGTTGCAATACCACCCCACAAATTGGGCCTCAGTAATGTTACACCTGCGTAACATTAAAGTCAACGCATTGCAAGAAAGAAGGTTAAGGATGTGTTGAATTGTACCCCGGACAGGAAGTTCACACACAGGGCAAGGCAACATTAACTGTTGTCTCTTTATACATTCCTGATAGCCACATGATAATGGGATGATTGATTGATTGATGGTGGTGGGGAAGAATGAGTTGATTTTCTTTTGCTTCATTGTGAATCAGGTTTTTTTTTTTTTTTAAAAAAAGGGTGAAATTTATACTTTTTATCTCATTTTCATTTTTAATTATTTTGCTTCCTGATCTTTCATGGATGCTTGGATTTAGTCCTTTACTATGGATTTTCCTTGTATTTTTTAGTAGCTGATTTTTATGTGGCAATGTTTCTTTAGTTAAGTTTCATTTAGTTAAGTAGATAAATAGGTACCGCTCTGGCGGGAAGGTAAACGGCATTTCCGTGCGCCGTTCTGGTTCTCCAGAAGCGGCTTAGTCATGCTGGCCACATGACCTGGAAGCTGTACGCCGGCTCCCTCGGCCCATAAAGTGAGATGAGCGCTGCAACCCCAGAGTTGGCCACAACTGGACCTAATGGTCAGAGGTCCCTTTACCTTTACCAGCTGCTGAAAACTGCAGGAGGGGTAAGTTCTGTTGCACTCTGGTCCTGCCTTCATGCTTCCTACAGGTTGGCCACTAAGAGAACAGGATGCTGAGCTAGACAGGCCCCTGGCCTGATCCAGTAAGCTCGTCTTATGTGAGTCTCCACCCCATGCCAGCCTACTGGTGGCAATCAGTTCTACTCACTCCACCAGCTCTAACAGGAAGCAAGTGCAGCACATTACGCTGTAGTTACAGAACTGAAAGTGCAATTAAGGTGCCAGGCCTCCTTTAGCACCCTGCATTTCACTTATTGCAATTCCTCCATCTGCCCACCCCAGAAATAATTGAAACGCTGCCGGAGGATACTCATACTGCTTTGAAATTCAAATTTCAGCCCACGTGGAATTGTGATCTGAGTTGTTGCTAGGTGCCTTCGGCGAGCACCTCGGCTTTCCTCCCAGTAACGATAAGCGAAAACTGGCACGCTATTGAAAACGCTCTAACCCTGGGTTCAACAATCTGCTGACCTCAATACAAAAGTTAATTGCGTATGGGATGCAATTTCGAGCTGCTCTCGAAAGAGAAATCGCAACACACATTCTGAAGAGGCGACAGAAAAGAAAGCAGGTTCAGAAAGGCTGCAAAATGTTTTACGAAATCTGAAATGCAGCCTATGAGTATCTTCACTAATACTAAGCTATGAGCTAGTGGCAATAGGAACACCCTCACACAGTGTACTTTTTCAGGAGTACACCTATGATGTACACGTTTGCTAACAAGTACCTCATACAGGGGGACACAGGTGGCGCTGTGGGTTAAACCACAGAACCTAGGACTTCCCAATCCGAAGGTCCGCGGTTCAAATCCCCGCGACGGGGTGAGCTCCCGTTGCTCAGTCCCTGCTCCTGCCAACCTAGCAGTTCGAAAGCACGTCAAAGTGCAAGTAGATAAATAGGTACCGCTCCGGCGGGAAGGTAAACGACGTTTCCGTGCACTGCTCTGGTTTGCCAGAAGCGGCTTAGTCATGCTGGCCACATGACCCGGAAGCTGTACGCCGGCTCCCTCGGCCAATACAGCGAGATGAGCGCCGCAACCCCAGAGTCGTCTGCGACTGGACCTAATGGTCAGGGGTCCCTTTACCCTTACATCATATAGGAGCATTAGATGCCACACTAAAAGCAATGTTTCGGCATTCGAACAGGGGCAAGTGGTCACTCACTGAAAGTTTTAAAAAAGCATTTCTGAAAGTGAAAGGAGGGTCCGTCAGGGACATATGACATACCAGGCATGGGAAATGAAAATAAAATAAAAATGTTTGTAAAAAGTCTATATATATAAACAATCACATAATTTTTCAAAGGAGGGTGTGAAGGCGTAAGAGAGGGGCATGGCTGGCAAAGAGATGTGGTTTGAAGAGAGTCCACAGAGCCAGGCAAATAGGCTTGCATGGCTGTATTTGGTTATTGGGTCTGAATTCCTCGTCCCTGGATGACATGAATGCACCAGGTAGAAGAAATCCCTAGCTAATACACCTATGCAAACAAGGCAAAGGAAAGGAAAGGTGGGATGGATTCCAAGCTACTTATTGCTTTTCCAAGAGCAGAGAGTCAAAAGTTGTTTTGTTCATGGCTTCGTTACCGGGGTAAAAGAACGTAAATTAGAAAAAACATTTGCAGAAAACCCTCAAGCTTGGACCAGATGATTATTGGGTCCCTTCCAACCCCACAATTCTATAATTCTAGTGGCTAACCTAATGGTTGACTTTGCAGCTTTGCAGCCTTTGAACTCTATCCAAGAGTCCTTTGAACTGGGCGCTGTGGCAGTGCCAAAGGAATGGCACACTTTTCTCCACAGCTGTAATAACGCTACTTCAGAATTCCCCAGCTCCCATTATTAGTGAGTTATAGTCAAAGGACGGTAAGACCAGGAGCATTTTGTGTTTAAGGTGTGAATCCCTGCAGATGTTTTGCAGCGCTTACCTCAATCACTCTGGAGTCGAAATCTTCGTATGTTTCTGTCGGTAAAGAAAATGCGAGTCAGAGATGTACAGCTCACATACACATAAATGCATCATCTCCATATAATGTAGCTGTATAAAGATGTTACCTCGCCTAGGTCTGAGTTAAGCATGATCAGGCCATGCAGAGTTCCCAGGGAAGAGGGATTGATTATTAAACCACTACGGGAAGTATAGCTCTGTGAAGGAACCAAGGGTCTCCTATCAACTCTCAGCACCTATAACAATCTACAGTTCCCAGGAATCTTTGGGGGGAAGCCATGACTGTTGAAGTGGCATAGGTAAAGGGACCCCTGACCATTAGGTCCAGTCGTGACCAACTCTGGGGTTGCGGTGCTCATCTCACTTTATTGGCCGAGGGAGTCGGCGTACAGCTTCCGGGTCATGTGGCCAGCATGACTAAACCGCTTCTGGCGAAACCACAGCAGCGCACGGAAACGCTGTTTACCTTCCCGCCGGAGCGGTACCTATTTATCTACTTGCACTTGACGTGCTTTCGAACTGCTAGGTTGGCAGGAGCTGGGACAGAGCAACGGGAGCTCACCCCTTTGCGGTGATTCGAAACACCGACATTTTGATCGGTAAGTCCTAGGCTCTGTGGTTTAACCCACAGCGCCACCCGTGTCCCTCTGAAGTGGCATAATGGTGCTTAAAAAGGTATAGAGCAGATGGGGCCCAAATTTCAACTCCGCTTGTGCGTTTGCATTTGTGGCAAAGGGAAGGAGAACGGGAGAGACAAGGAAGGCAGTTTTATGAACGTGGCGAGTCCCAATGTTACTGTGCTTCTCCTGCTGATTTTCCACTGCTAAAAGCTCTGCAAAGTGTTAAAACTAGCATGCCATGTTAGGAAGCGAACAGATTGCATACAGACAATGACATTTTCGGCTAAATTTAGAGCTGCCTCCTTGCACACGCTATCGGCCAAAGGGATACCGTAAGCTGGCTGAGCAGTCAGGCGTAGATCGCGGAGTGTTTTAAGGTCTAACAGGAGCAGCCAGGCTATAAACGGCTCACATGTACCGTGCCGACACCACAGCAGGGTATTGTTTTAGAAACGAGCACACTGAGTGACCAACTATGAAACGGTTTGCAAGGATTCAAATCAAACAAATAAACGGGCTCAGGTCTTATCCAACACATGTTGCTCGCACAGCGACAGAGGGAAGTTGTGGGGTTTTTTTTTGGGGGGGGGGGGGAGATGCACGACCACCCCAGGCACTTCAAATCAAGTCATGTCTCAGAGTTAACAGCCATCTTGCTCTGCATTTCAATTGAAAAGGCTGCCAGGGGAGCCTGTAATCAGTCGGATGCAATCACTGCAACATCTCTGAAGAGTAAAGGGAACAGCGCCGAGCCAAAGTACTTTGCACAGACCAGGCTTCTAAGTGCTGGCCGCACAGCACCCATTCCCACCCAGTTCTGCCCACTGCAGGTGTTAGGGACTTGCTCCAGGAAAGTGATGGGGCTGCAGTGGATGTGCTGGAAATGAGGACAGCATTCTGCAAGGCTGCCAACTCCCACTGGCAGGCAGGCAGAGCATGGCAAGCGGCATGTCACATCAGACACATCGCTCTAAAGCGCCAGAAACCTCTCTGAACCCAAAGCACCATAGCTCAGCAGAAGAGCGCATGATTTGCATGTAGTCGCCCCTGAGTTCCATCCCCAGCACCTCCAGCTCAAGAAGATAAATTGTCTGCCGGAGACCCTAGAAAATCACTGCCAGCCAGATAAGTAAAGGTAAAGGTACCCCTGCCCGTACGGGCCAGTCTTGCCAGACTCTAGGGTTGTGTGCCCATCTCACTCAAGAGGCCGGGGGCCAGCGCTGTCCGAAGACACTTCCGGGTCACGTGGCCAGCGTGACGAAGCTGCTCTGGCGAGCCAGAGCCGCACACGGAAACGCCGTTTACCTTCCCGCTAGTAAGCGGTCCCTATTTATCTACTTGCACCCAGGGGTGCTTTCGAACTGCTAGGTTGGCAGGCGCTGGGACCAAACAGCGGGAGCGCACCCCGCCGCGGGGATTCGAACTGCCGACCTTTCGATCGGCAAGCCCTAGACACTGAGGCTTTAACCCACAGCGCCACCCGCGCCCCTTGCCAGAGAAGTACTTCTGCGTTAAACAGATCGACTGCCCAAGTCACTGTACAGCCTTCTATGGCTCTTTAGGCTGACGAAGGAAGGACCACGGCTCTGTGGAAGAGCTTGCATGCACAAGGTCTCAGGTTCAAACCTTGGCATCTCCAGGCAGGAGTGGGGATAGCTCCTGCCTGAAAACCTGGAAAGCTGCCGGTTAGTGTATTCAGTATGGAGCTAGATGGGCCAAGTATAAGGCAGCTTCCTAGGTTCCTGTTATTATAGTTTCTTGGTGTTGTTTCATCTGTATATTTCTCAATTGTTCATTGCAAACTGCGTTAAGCAGTCAGGCAGGTTGCCCACATATTTTTTTTAAGATACAGTGGTACCTCAGGTTAAATACTTAATTCGTTCCAGAGGTCCGTTCTTAACCTGAAACTGTTCTTAACCTGAAGCACCACTTTAGCTAATGGAGCCTCCTGCTGCCGCCGCACTGCCAGAGCACGATTTCTGTTCTCATCCTGAAGCAAAGTTCTGGAGTCTGTAGCCTGAAGCGTATGTAACCTGAAGCGTATGTAACCCGAGGTACCACTGTACTCATAAGTTCAGATGACAATTGATAGTCATGCGAAAAAGAAAGTACCCCCTCTTTGAATTCTGTGATTTTACATATTGGGACATAATAACAACCACCTGTTCCTTAGAAGGCCTTAAAATTAGGTAAATGCAACCTCGGACGAACAACAACACATGACACATTACACTGTATTGTGATTTACCGTATTTTTCGCTCTATAGGACGCACCAGACCACAAGACACACCTAGTTTTTGGAGGAGGAAAACAAGAAAAAAAAATTCTGAATCTCAGAAGCCAGAACAACAAGAGGGATCGCTGCGCAGTGAAAGCAGCAATCCCTCTTGCTGTTCTGGCTTCTGGGATAGCTGCGCAGCCTGCATTCGCTCCATAAGACGCACAAACATTTCCCCTTACATTTTAGGAGGGAAAAAGTGAGTTTTATAGAGCAAAAAATATGGTATTTAACAGAAGAGAGTCTTGAGGGCTGGACAGAGATGCCTGGAGGGCCATACATAACCTCCTGAACCCGAGGTTCCCCATCCCTGATCAAACTGTAGCTTATAGAAACCTTTTCTTAAGGGAGTTATTAGCAACCCCAATAGTGCCTTAAGAAAAGCAGATGTTCTACCACTGAGCTACACAGACATGCACGGAATACGTATTATGAAATGCACAAATAAAACAACTAGAATGCACCTAGTTATCTTACCTCCAGTAGGACTTGGATCCGGGGGTCCTAGGCTGATACCTCCCCAAGATCTTCCAGTCCATCCTCTCTCCCTCTTCACCTTTATCTTTCTCTTCCTGTCAAACTCTTCCCGCAGACGGAGCTTTTCTGCTTGCACCTTCTCCTGCTCCTCTTTATCCCGCTGATCAATGGTCTGGACCGCTCCTTGTTTCAGTACCGGAGCGTTGAGGCCAGGCCAGAGGAAACCTGAGCGTCCTAAGGCAGATGGAGAGCAGAAGAACGACTTAGGGTACTTCCCAGATCACAGCCGTAACCGTGAAATGAGCTGAAGCTGTACAACAAGCATCGTCCGGTGTTGAGATTCAACTGCTTTTTAGGATGAATGGGGTGGGGAGCTAAACTCCAATTAAGGAAAACAGCGTGCACTAAGTATATTGATAATAAATACATTTTATTTCTCTGTTTGTGGATATATAACCTGCTTCAGCTGACAAAGCAGTGTGCATTGAGATAGAACACAGAAGCGGATGAACTCAGTAAACCAAAAGCAATAAGCAACATTTATTTAGCCAACTTGGGGGGGGTGTGTGTCCCATTTTGGGACTGGGGGACCGGATGCATTTCAAAACAAATAAAAATACAGCACGCACAGGTCTCGCTTTACAAACATTCGCTATGTGGAAAAAAATCACTTATACAAACATGCGGAATTACAGTGGTACCTCTGGTTACAAACTTAATTCATTCCAGAGGTCCGCTCTTAACCTGAAACCGTTCTTAACCTGAGTTACCACGTTAGCTAATGGGGCCTCCCACCGCCGCTGTGCGATTTCTGTTCTCATTCTGAGGTTCTTAACCCAAGGTACTACTTCCGGGTTAGTGGAGTCTGTAACCCAATGTGTTTGTAAACCGAGGTACCACTGTAGTACCCAAACCTCGCTGTGCACACCGCAGAATCAGATATTTGCACAGAGAGTATTTTTTACTTTCTTGTTTACACACCTCCTAGACTTAGCATTCTGTGGCTAACTATGTCCTCCCAGAGCTGGTTGGTTGTGTGTGTGTGCCCTCAATAGGGTTTCAAATTATTTATATGTATTACTTCTGCAAACTCTGGGGTCCCCCCAAGCATGAAGATACCTCCCTTTCACATCTAAGCAGCCTGGTGTTGAGTGCTGATGGGAGTGGAACTAGAGTTCACTCTTAGAGGGACCCAATATGAATGAAGAGGTTTCTGGCCTCTTGCTTATGTTGTGGATTTACCTTCGCCAATGATCTGGCCTCTATTGAGATCCTTCTTCAGCTTCTTCTTGGTCCTCTTCCCTCTTCCTTTCCTTCCACTGGCACCGCTCTCTGCCAAAACGCCTTTCCAGAGCTGATCAGCCGTCACTGAAACACATATTGCACACAACTCATCCAAATTCTTAACAGCAGCAATTCAAGGGGGTGGGGTGGGGAAAACATGCTCAGGTGTCATTTAATCTAAGGTATGCCAAGCCGGCTGTGCCTTGAGAAAGTGTTGAAGTGTCGCCGAGAGACCGTTTGCCACCTGGGACCCGGGTGGTGCTGTGGGTAAAAGCCTCAGCGCCTAGGGCTTGCCGATCGAAAGGTTGGCGGTTCGAATCCCCGCGGCGGGGTGAGCTCCCGTCTTTCGGTCCCAGCTCCTGCCCACCTAGCAGTTTGAAAGCACCCCTAAGTGCAAGTAGATAAATAGGTACCGCTTTATAGCGGGAAGGTAAACGGCTTTTCCGTGTGCTGCACTGGTGCTGGCTCACCAGAGCAGCTTCGTCACGCTGGCCACGTGACCCGGAAGTGTCTCCGGACAGCGCTGGCCCCCGGCCTCTTGAGTGAGATGGGCGCACAACCCTAGAGTCTGTCAAGACTGGCCCGTACGGGCAGGGGTACCTTTACCTTTACCTATGCCAAGCCGACTGTGCCTTGAGAAAGTGTTGAAGTGTCGCCGAGAGACCGTTTGCAGGGATCAAAAACGAGGTCACGGGCATCTTGGGTCTGTAGCCTGACCTATTAATGCTCTGGATGGATAAAGCTCACATCTTCTTCATAACCATCTTGAATCATCATCATCATGGCTTGCTGAATATGAATGCCTACCAAATCATGAGTGTGTGTCTGGAAACACGGCTATGAAGATGGGCTGCAGTTGAGCAGACGAGTGGCTACCAACTTCAATACCCGCTCATGGGAACATAGGAACCTGCCTCATACGGAGACCATTGGTCCATATAGCTCAATGCTGTCTACCCTGACCGGAAGTGTCTCTCCAGATATCAGATATCATTCACAGCCCCACCTGGAGATGCAGAGGAGCTTCTGAATGCAGAGCAGATGTTCTGCTGAATTTCCCTCCTAACTGGCTTTGCCCTCTGTCCCCCCTCCTCAAGGTTAAGATAATAATAATAATAATAATAATAATAATAATAATAATAATAATAATAATAATTTTTTATTTATACCCCGCCCTCCCCAGCCAAGGCCGGGCTCAGAGCGACTTACAAGCAATAATAAAAACAAGATGAATGATTACAACTTAAAAACAAAAGTAAAATACAACATTAAAATAATGGAATATTAAAATGTAGCCTCATCGCAGGAGGAGAAGGAAAAGAAAAAAGAAAGAGAGGGAGGGAGGGAATCAAATTGGCTCCAAGCCAAAGGCCAGGCGGAACAACTCTGTCTTACAGGCCCTGCGGAAAGAAATCAGATCCTGCAGGGCCCTGGTCTCATGAGGCAGAGCGTTCCACCAGGCCGGAGCCAGAGTTGAAAAGGCCCTGGCTCTGGTTGAAGCTAATCTAACTTCCTTAGGGCCTGGGACCACTAGGGTGTTGTTATTTATTACTATAATGAGGGAGCAGGTCCAGAAAGCTCAGGCCAGGTCCAGACAGGTCTTTCTCCATGTGGTTGCAGAGACGTATGCAGACCGAGAATGACTGCACTGAGGGTAGCCTGTGTCAAAAATTACTTGCAAATTGGTCCACAGCTTTCCTCCATCTATTCTTTGCTCAGCTTCCTTTTCAGTAACAGTTTCTTCTCAGACCCGAACCCAGACAGGGACTCTTGTTTTCTTCTCACCTCCCCTGGCATCCTGTATCTAACTTATTTTCCTCCCCTCCCATCAGCCACATGAACCATCACTTCTTAAAAGGGAGCAGCCTTGCTCCCTCCCCAACCCTGCTGCCTCTCCATCTTCCACAGTCAAGGCAGAAAGGAATGGAAACAGAAAGGAATCAATTCACAGCTTGTGGTGACAATGCCGCTAAGTGCTCCTTCCAGTCTCCTGCAACACCTCATACCGTGACAGTGCCCAGCCGGCGTCAAAGGACATTGATCACTTCGTGTGATTTCCCCCAAATTCCCAGCTCTTGAGCTCTTAACTAGCCACAGGGACACAGAAGAGGGCCTTCAAATGTGCGTCATGGAAAGCAAAGCATGCACGAGGCATTCGGCTCCTTACGGTTAAATATCACAAAGCAAAAGGGCACAGGTTGTGACAAGAGACTGATAACACGTTGTGATGGCTGGATAGCACCTCCAGGCTGGATGCTACCTCCCAAGATCTGAGGCAGCATACCTCTGAATGACAGCATGGGGCATTATAGGGGGAGAGAGCTGTGGCACTCAAGCCCTGCCTGAGGGCTTCCCATAGACATCTGGTTGCCAGGATGCTGCTTCCAGATAAGGCTTTGGTCAGATCCAGGAGGGCTTATCCAATCGATCCAAAGCATGGCCTTGGTTAGGCTGGCCTCAACCAGAGCCAGGGCTTTTTCGGACGTGGCCCCGATCTGTCACAAGAGACTAGGACCCTGCGGGGCTTGACATCTTTCCGCAGGGCCTGCAAGACAGAGCTGTTCCACCAGGCCTTTGGCCAAGGCACAGTCTGACTCCCTCCTTTGGTAATTCTCATAGAATTCTAGCCCAATGGTTGCCATTAATTTGATTCTGAATTAATTTTAGAATGAATTGATTTTAGAATGCTGTGTTACAGTGGTACCTCAGGTTACATACGCTTCAGGTTACAGACTCCGCTAACCCAGAAATAGTGCTTCAGCTTAAGAACTTTGCATCAGGATGAGAACAGAAATCGCGCTGCGGTGGCGCGGCAGCAGCGGGAGGCCCCATTAGCTAAAGTGGTGCTTCAGGTTAAGAACAGACCTCCGGAACGAATTAAGTACTTAACCCGAGGTACCACTGTACTTTTATTGTTGTTAGCCGCTCTGAGCCCAGCTTCGGCTGGGGAGGGCGGAATATAAATAAAATTTTCTTCTTCTTCTTCTCTGCCAGCTCAGCTGGGACCATCTGTTATTTTGCTCCTCCCCTCCAAGTTCAATCACATGCAAAGGTGCCTCCATGCACTTCTTTTCCTCTTCCCTTCACACTTGTGTACTGGGTGCAATAAATGTTATCTTAAACCAGATATGGGAAAATTTTGCCCCAATATAGGTTGCTTCAGGAGAACCCCTATCACCCCTGGCTATTGGCTATGCTTGCTGGGGATGATGGGAGCTGAAGTTCCAGTGGTGTAGCGTGGGCTGCTGATGCCCGGAGCGGGGAAAGTGTTGTGCCCCCTTAGTGGACTGGGCAGCTGGGGTGGAGGCGCCAGCCAGAGGATGGGGTGTGCAGAACCTGCAAGGCACATGGCTGCTGGTGACAGTGGCTGCATGCCTTTCTCATCCTTCTGGCTTGGGAAGCCCAGGAGACAGGGGGCATGGGCATTGCGCCCATCCAGAATTTTGCTCCTGGGGACACTGCCCCTCTGCCCCCCCAATGCTACACCACTGTGTAGTTCAGCAACATCTGGAGGGCCAATGATTCCCAACCCTTGTCTTGAAGTGCGAACCACGCTGAATATAAAGAATAAGCAAATAAATAAAGAGTTGGGATCATCTTACTGCATTTATATATCTTAATGACTATGTTCTCTCACCACTGTTGGAGGAAGCATTCTCTGAATACCAGTTGCTGGGAATAAAAAAAAAAAAAGGGTGTTGCGGCACAGGTCCTGCTTCTGGACTTCCCATAATCCTCTGGGTTGGCCACTGTGAGAACAGGATGCTGGACTAGCTGGGCTTTTGGCCTGATCCAACAGTACTTTTCTTGATGGTATCAAAAGCTGACTAAAGGTCGAAGAAAACCACTTCTCCGTCCGTCTCCTAATGGCTTTAACAAGCGCAACTGAGGCAGCTTTGGTACCCTATCCAGGCATGAAGCAAGACTGAAAAGGGCCCAGGTAAATGATCTAAACGTGCCTGCAGTTGGATCACCACTATCCACTTCAACACCTTGCCTAAAAGGGGGATATTGGTGACTGGATGATAGTTGCTCAGCCCTTGTGGGCCCACACAAATCTTCTTAGGGGCTTATAGCACCTCCACATTCTCTCTTTTTAATTCTTTATGTTGAACTGTTTCTTTAAATCTAAAGGTTCATCATTGTTTCACCCATTGTGTATACCTTTAAGGGGCCAGAGCAAGGGCCAGAGTAAACTAATGAGATCCAGCCGTGCAGCTGTGAGGCATAGCAGGTGCTGCTGAGTTGCATTGATTAAGCTGTGTTGGGAATTGGCCACAGTATATAAGGAGCAGCACCTAGCTCTGCCATTTACCCTGGGGGATGGGTTGGTGGTTGGGTCTGGTTTGGTTGTTGATGTAAATGGAGTTTTTGTTTTTCTTATTAAAACCTTGTGTAAGTTATTTTTGAGTCCCTTCTTTTTAATGCAAGCTCTCCCCAGCAAGCTCTCTGCGCTACTATACTGCGAAAAAGCCAACATCTTTGGTTATGGGCCCAGCTGCTGAGTGGATGACTGCATATTTTTGGACTCTGAGAAAGGTTTGAAAACTCCTTCTCCTGTTAGCGTAGTTTTTGTGGGTCTGGAAGAGTTCCAGAATGGTTGACCGGGTTCTAGAAGCTGAGAAGGCTCTGGTCTTCCCACAGCTGACAGATGAGAACTATAGTTTATGGTCTTTTCGGGTGGAGGCGCTTTTGACCTCTAGAGATGTATGGACCTATGTAACTGATGACCCTCCTGACCCTGTAACTGTTGCTTGGTCGAAAGGAGATGCGAAAGCCAGGGCGATAATTAATTTGGCAGTCAGCGACCAGCAAGTAGTTTATATAAGGAATAAGAAAACTGCCAAAGAAATGTGGGACAGTCTTGCAGGAGTGCATGTTAGAAAAGAGTCAGCGTCTGCATTGACGTACTTCAAGCAGTTGTACCAGACGAAGTTGCAGCCTGATGGTGATTTGGCAGCACACTTGAGACGTCTGGAGGCAATACGCTGCGAATTAATTCGAAGGGACATGGAGATACCTGATATTCAGTATGTTTTTATCATCCTTTGTTCCCTTAATGAGGACTTTGATGGTATAGCTAGCCAGATATCTGCCGTTCCACCAGCACAATTAACTGTGGAAGGGGTAACGGCAAGATTAATGGGTGAGCTGGACAGAAGGGAGGCTTGTGCCATAAGCACTCCTATTTCCAGAAGTAATGAGGGACGCCACATGCAAGCTGGTGGTGATACGACTGCGTTTAAAGCTGCAAAGCGTTGTTGGTTCTGCAATAAGCAGGGACATTTTGCAAAGGACTGCAGATCCAAAAGAAAGCAAGGTACTCCCAAGTCTGTTTCTGTTCGTCAGTCACGGTCGTCAGCCCAGCAGCCGACATCGTACCGTAAAGACAGAAACGACCCGCAAGCTTTTCATGCTTGGACAACAGATCGTAAAAGAATTAAAGGTGCCAAGTGGAATTCTTTTATTGTCGACTCAGGAGCTTCTCAGCATTTCTGCAACGATCGAAGCTTGTTTATTTCTTTCGAAGAGGAAATTGGTAATGTACATTTAGCCAATTCACAAGTCTTGCAGTCGCTTGGCAGGGGTACTGTTAAACTTGACTCTTTAAACATTACTATAGCAAACTGCATTTACTGCCCATCAGTGGACAATTTATTATCAGTAAGGTGTTTTGCTCATCAAGGCATAACTGTGCGTTTCTTAAATTCAATGTGTGAGTTTTTTGAGGGGAACAAACGTCTATTGTATGCCCGGGAATCTGATGGTTTATATAGACTGTATTTTCGCACCTACTCCCAATCACCTATAAATTGCAGAGCAGCACAGTCAAGCCAGGGGTTGAGGAATGTAAGGCCACATTCCGGGTGTGTCCATGAGGTGCACAGACTTCTGGGACACCTGAATTTTGCTGATGTAATTAAGACAAAGAATATTGTTAATGGCCTCAACTTAAAACCATGTAAATTCTTTATGCAATGTCTATCCTGTTGCAAAAATAAGATCAAGGTTGCACGCAAGGGTAGGTGCTCAGATAGGAAAGTAACTGAGCCATTTGAGCGTGTACATTGTGATTTAGTTGGGCCACTCCCACCATCATTAGGAGGTTCTAAGTACTGGCTTACCCTCATAGACCAGTATAGTAGATATTGTTGGACTTATGCAATAGCTGAAAAGTCCCAAGCATTTGAGAAGTACAAAGTTTTTTGCAACTGGGTAAAAACGCACTTTAACAAACCAATTAAGAACCTGTTTTCTGACCGGGGTGGGGAATTTGTTTCTGAGGATTTTAAGAAATTCCTGGAAGCGCAGGGGACTACTCATGAGTTATCTTGCCCCCAAAGTCCCTGGCAAAATGGGCTTGTTGAAGTTGTGCAGCGTGACCTGCAGGCAGGGGTTAAAACTTATCTGCATGATGCTAATCTGCCCAAAGATTTTTGGGCTGAAGCGCTCAATGCGTTTTGTTTTGTTAAAAATCGAAGTTATCATTCTGGTTTAGATGTCACCCCCTATGAGAAGTTGTTTAAAAAACGCCCTAATCTGAAATACCTACGCATTTGGGGTTCAGATGTAATTATGCATTATCCCGCTAAGCAGAAATTGGGTGAGCGTAGTGTTCAGGGAAAATTAATGGGCTAGCAGCAGGGGGCGTACAGAATTTACATACCAGCAACTGGCAAATTTCATATTACCAGAAGCATGATACAAACTGTAAATTGGGATGGAGTTGCTGTTTTCCAAGATACTGATGGTATAAATGATACTGAGGAAGAAGAGGAAGCAGGAGCAGCAGCAGCAGGAAATGGTGCTTCTGAATTAATGGGAGAAGACAAAAAGCCTGTTGAATCTGATAATTTGTTTGATGATTTAAAGTTACAGGCACCTGAGGGGAGGTTAGATTCTCTTGAGTTTTCTGACCGTGAGCTTAGCCTACAGGCATCTCTTCAGTCTGACAATGATGGTTTACAACCTGAAACTAGTAGTTCACTTAGTCCTATTAAGTCTGAGGAGTCTGACTCTCCTTCTGGACTGAGACGTTCAGATAGAAAGAGGCAGAAGCCACAACGATTTGCAGATGAACATTTTAACACTGTGTATGCCAATAAGGCGGTTTTTGAGCCAAAAAGCTACAATGATGTTCAGAATTTACCTAAGCACCAAGCTGTAAACTGGTATAAAGCTATGGACTCTGAGATAGCTTCTTTAAAAGAGCATAACACTTGGTCTCTTGTACCTCTAACCCCAGATATGAGACTTACAGATTCAAAATGGGTTTATAGAGCTAAAATGAATGACAAAAATGAAGTTGTAAGGTACAAGGCAAGATTAGTCACTAGAGGTTTTCAACAAATTCCAGGTGAAGATTATGATTTGTGTTATTCACCAAGTGTAAAATATGAAACATTATAGGTTGCAGTTTACATCAAGTATTGACAAAGGTTTTGAAATTTTCTGCGATGCATCTCATGCAGTGGAACGAAATAATTGCAGGGGTGTGTCTGGCATGGTGTTTTGTTATAACAGTTGTCCTTTCAAATGGAAGTCCCAGACCCAAACCATTATTTGTCTCTCCACAACAGAGAGTGAATTATGTGCATGCGTTCAGGCCACTCGTGATATAGAATGGTATATGCAGGTATTTGCAGACCTACAGATGCAAGTAACACTACCAGTAAAAGTTTACCTTGATTCCCAGAGTGGACTCGCTATCCTATGTTACGAAACCAATACGCAGCGCACTAGAGTCTTAAGATTATGTTTGCAGTTTGTAAAGAAACTAATTGCTGATAAAATGATTGTATTTAAATATATTCCAGGTAACAATCAAATTGCAGACATTTTTACTAAAGCACTTCCAAAGGTTACACATGAAAAACATGTACAAAGTATGCTTTATGTTTTTGTTCCACAATGATGAACCGCAGGGGAAATGTTGAACTGTTTCTTTAAATCTAAAGGTTCATCATTGTTTCACCCATTGTGTATACCTTTAAGGGGCCAGAGCAAGGGCCAGAGTAAACTAATGAGATCCAGCCGTGCAGCTGTGAGGCATAGCAGGTGCTGCTGAGTTGCATTGATTAAGCTGTGTTGGGAATTGGCCACAGTATATAAGGAGCAGCACCTAGCTCTGCCATTTACCCTGGGGGATGGGTTGGTGGTTGGGTCTGGTTTGGTTGTTGATGTAAATGGAGTTTTTGTTTTTCTTATTAAAACCTTGTGTAAGTTATTTTTGAGTCCCTTCTTTTTAATGCAAGCTCTCCCCAGCAAGCTCTCTGCGCTACTATACTGCGAAAAAGCCAACACTTTATACATTTTTATTGTTTTTTTTAACATATCATTTCCAACAATCATATAACATAACTTCGTATCTTATCCAATATTTTAGACTTCCGTCAACACCTCTGATGATTTTTTGTTCTTTATCACTTATTCTGCATTTCTTAATTTCTCTATTACTCTTATTTGTCATTAACTAATAATTCTCCTCATAGTCTTTCTTGCAATATTTCAGATAGTCCTCCTTACAAAACGTCTTGCAGTCCTACTAGCATAATCTGTTCATTACAGTTACTTTTCAAATCGTTCATATATTTACTCCAGTCTTCTAAGAATCTCTGGTCTCATAGGTTTCAAATCCTTCCTGTTAATTTATCTAAATCTGCATAGTCCATCAATTTCATCTGCCATTCTTCTTTCGTCGGTAATTATTCTTGCTTCTATTTTTGTGCCAATAATATTCTTGCTGCTAGCACCTCCACATTCTCAGACTGCCACAAATCAAACTGATCCACAATAACCTGACCAGATGGTGCTTTGGACGCTTCCTCAAGACTTTGGCATCCAATTCTGCGTGAATCTGAGCAATTTCATCTCTGGCCACACGTTAGGCCGCTGATGCACTAAGACAGTCTCATGGTTTCCGTGGAGGACATGAAGTCCCGAGCGAGCACATCAGGACATGTGCAGCCTAAGTATGTGTTCAACTCCCTCCTACTGAAATCAAGTTGGTACCCAGTTAGGTAGGCTCAGTTTCAAGGGCTTCAATGGACAGGTTAAATGGATACAGGACGGTGGCCTGAGAGGGGAGAAAAGCTACGCAAATGTTGTTTCTGGTTATAAGCCGCAACACCTGTTGTTTACAAGACTTACATTTATTGAAGAAGCTGCTGCGCCTGCACGGCTGCACGGTCACGTCGCGGGGGCCGGAAATGTAGCAATGCGTCTGGAAAGCACATGCCAAGGTAGCATACTGACAATTGACTCCAGGCCCTGGAATCAAGGCGCAGCCTGGGGAGAGAAGCAAAGAGAGGTTAGCCTAACCAACAGGGCTGTCACCCAGTTAAAGAAATGTTAGATGATAAATTAAATTAAGGTAAATAAGATAATACTTCTGAAAAAGAAAAGGAAGCACATTATGCTTGGCTTTTTGGACAAATGCATGCACATGCCTTCTTAGGAAAGGGGGAATGTCTCTTCTAAGACAATCCTGCCACTTTATTAACAGAAATCTTAATAGGCTTTAGATCTATTAATCTAACTGATTGATTTCTGCTGCATCCCCAGTGTCAAATCATCCCCATAAGGTACCCAGGGTGCCTTGAATGATGGTCAGGGGTGCCTTGAGCAACACTGGCCTCTGTCCTTCTTTCCTTCCATCCCTCCTCCGATGCCCTCTCACACCTCTGCCTCCCAAAGGGTTGCACAACTGTTTATGGCAGCAGCCCTGGCTATAAGCTCTGCAGGCGAACGGTGCCTCTGGGACTCTTGGGGCTGGCCGGAGGTTGCGGGCAGGCAGCTCAGAGACTAGGGGTGGCAGCAGTGGCTGCCTGGAGGAACCCCAAGCAGTAGGGAGAGGAGGCTGAGAGAACACTCCACAAGGGAGGGTGTTTGAAAAAGGGTGAGGGGCTGCCAGCTCTGCAGGCAAGGGGTGACATAGCTGGGCTCCTGAGCCCCACAGGGGTGCCGCAGAAAGAATGTAGTTGGTCAAGGGAGCCATGGACTCAAAAAGGTTGAAAACCTCTGCCGTAAGGCATTTAGCAGAGCCTGACGTATTAAACCAATGTTTCTGCAGCCTATGTCAATCCAAACACTTTCCTTGGGTCCCCAGCTGTTATTGGACTACAACTCCCATCATCCCTAGCTAGCAGGACCAGTGGTCAGGGACAATGGGAGTTGTAGTCCAGCTGGGGACCCCATGTTTGAGAAACACTGGGTTAGAGTGTTGGCTTAGGACCTGGAAGACGAGGGTTTGAATCCGCACTCAACCACGGTGCTCAATGGGTGAGCTTGCACCAGTCACTGTCTCTCAGCCTATGCTACCTCACACAGGGTTGTTGTAAGAATAAAATGGGGAGGGAGAGGGGAGAACCATGTATCTTGAGCTCCTTGGAGGAAAATGTGGCATACAAACATAATAAATGAATGAATGCCCGCTGCTAGCCCTTGATGGTGCACCTTCCCATGATCCTTGTTTCTGGTTTACGCCTGAGTTTCTGGCTCGCCTGGCCTAACAGCCAGCTCTCAATGGGCACTGAAACCCAATGGCCTGGTGCTTAACCCTTATTAAGACATGACGGAAGGCGAACAGCGTTCGGTGAAAACAATTTCAACAGAATTATCATGATGGAGGGAGAGGGAGCCAATTCCAATGAGAAGTCTGATAGCAGAATCGGAGAAATGAGGCAAAGACAACAGTTTACAACAGATGCCCAATAAAGAAATTGATTTTAGCTGGATGAGGATGGGAAAATGCACAGAAAGCCGATTAGAAGGAAAAGGAGCTACTGGATAATAAACACAAGAATTATAAGCACCGGCAGGTCACTGATTTCAGTGCTACATCACCAGGCACCACAGTAAACATCATCATTAGTCTTAACTAGGGTTGTCAACCAATTAAAGACTTTTTGTTAATCAAGCACTTGCCTCTTAACCAACAGTGTTTTCGGATCCCCATAGCCTCTGCTTTGTATAGGTTTCCACTAAGAAGTCCATGCTATTAATAGTTAGGCAACCTTAAGACCAGGAGTGGGGAACTTCTTCGGCTTCATGGGCCAGATCCTTATCAGGATCAGGCGATTAGCAGAAGGACAGCAAAAGCAGATTTTGCAAGCTGTTATGGCCACCATGAGGTGGCGGAAGGGGGCGTTATTAGCTTTTGTTTGTTTCACCTTGTTTTTATCATGTCTTTCACCTTGTTTTTATCATGTCTTTTGTTTTCTTATTGTATTTTTTTGTTGTGAACCACCCTGAGATCTACAGATGAAGGGCAGTATACAATTTATTAATAATAATAATAATAATAATAGGATAAACACTTACTGCCTGTTACACAATGTTCTGAGGGCCTCACAGTCCTTGCTACACTTGAGGCCATTTTTTTATCAACATCGATTTTATGTGGATACCTATCTAGATAATTGGATGATTTTTATTAATGTATATGTTTAAATTAAGATGGATGTATGAATGGTTATTGTATCTTAATATCAGCTTATTGTTTCAGGTTTTTTCCATTCTCCTCCTCCCTCTTAGTCCCCCCCCCCGCTTTCCCACCATTATACTTTCTTTGTTAAATCATTAATTAAAAAACAAATAGCAAGCAAAAATAAATTAACCCATGAGGCTTGTGTGTAATACAAGAACCCTATGAACTCTATTCTTAGAACAATTTGAAGGTGGCAACACAAGAAAGGGCCTTCTCGATAGTGGCTCCCCACTTGTTGAGTGCTCTCCCTAGGGTGTTAAACCTAGTGCCATCACTATCCATGTTTAGGTGCCAGGCAAAAAAACAACAACACATTCTTATTCATTCAGGTCATTGCTCCACAATTTTTTGACTTAGTGGAATAGGGTTGAGCTGGATCTGCTCAGATATATATATATATCTATATATATATATATATATCTCATTGGTGAGCATTTCAGATTGTTTTTACTCTTGGTTTCATGTTTTTATTTACTGTTTGTTTCTGTAAGTCACTTTGAGTTTCACCTTTCTGAAAAGAGCAACTAATAAATGAAAGTAGCAACACTAATCAAAACACTTCACAGAACAAGTTCAAATGTCAAGATCCATGTTAACAAAACCCTTCAATAAGTTACAAGAATCACAGAATCGTAGAGTTGGAAGGGACCCTCAGTCAGGGTCATGTGCTCCAACTTCCTGCAATACAGAAATGCTGATATTTAAAAATAGACTTGCATTAAACTTAGTTAGCTACAACACCAGGACAAGGCATGACTGGGTTTCAGGTGGGGGAAATGAGGGCAAGATTCACCGCAAGTTTCAAAGACCCATTTTTGGATTAAATTTCAAAGAAGAGGACTGCTCTTTGTGGCTTCACATTAAGCAGGAAGACTGAATGGATTGGCAAAGCTGGCATTGAAGAAAGTGATATTCTCACTGGAAGAATCCTGGAATCCCAATGAGCTTTGGGATTCTCTGAAACACAACTGGGAACTACTGGCTTATAGTGAGTCGCCCAACATGCAGAACTAATATGGGAGCAACAGAAATAGTTATGGCTGATGAATAACCACACAGGACGGTGGAGGAACTCCCGCAGCTCCTGCCTGTCTATAAATTGCTCCCTTTCACCAGGACTGTGAGCAGGAAACACCTGGGCTGAAACAGCTGCAGTGTTCTGGGAAAGTTAATGTACAAAGAAACCTGATTAAGCTGCAAGACTGCAGCTCTAGAAACATCCAGTCCTATTAATTTTAATCTTCTAGCGGGCAACAAACTCCTTCACCTCAAGTTTTCTGTATCTTTTATCTGAACAGAATCCCAAAAGGCAAAATGACTAAATTGCATTACAAACAGAATTACACTGAACAAGAAGCCCCAAGGGAATGTACAACCCGGTTAATCACAACCCTGCATAGTGCATGTTTCACCTCCTTTCAGGGACACAATTGCTCAAATGCCTTTTACTTCAAAATAGGGCAACGCCTCAAATTAATGGGTGCCCTTTATTTCAGAGAATCCTAGCTCAGGGGTGCCTCAGGCTCTCAATAACAGATCTCCCCAAGTGGCATATGGACAACCCATGGGACTCATAGGGCCCTCGTATCTATGGGACTGCCTCTCCTGGTATGCCCTGCAGAGGACCTTAAGGTCCATGAATAACCATAGTTTAGAGCTCCCGAGCCCTAAGGAAGTCAGACTATCCTCCACCAGCGCCAGGGCCTTTTCAGTGATGGCTCCAATCTGGTGGAATGCTCTGTCGCATGAGACTAGGGCCCTTCAGGATTTAACCTTCTTCCATCGGGCATGTAAGAGAGAACCATTCCGCCTGGCCTTTAATTTGAATTCAGCCTGATCTTTTATTTCCCTTCTCTTCCTTCCCCCTCCCCTTTTATGAAGATCACCTGCTCTGAGACCCCACAGCTAATTCTCCCCTGGCCTCCTCGCTGGCTCATTTCAGCCAGCTAGCCCTGGGGATTATCTAACTGATTTTTGATTTTTGAATTTTACTGTTTTCACGAATTCATGTTTTTATACTGCATTTTGTGCTGCTTTTATAATTAAGTGTTTTAAAGTGTTTAAAATTTGTTGTTAGCCGCCCTGAGCCTGGTTTTTGAACCAGGAAGAGCGGGGTATAAATAAAAATTTATTATTATTATTTATTATTATAAAGGACTCTGTCCCAGCCAATTGGCACTGGAAATAGCTGATCTGTACATTCTTCAGCTGTCCCCTGTGCGTACTGACCAGTCCAGAGGTTCCCAAACTGTAAGCTTCATTCTGGTGATCTGTGGATTTGTGGTCGAAGTCAGGAGATGGCATACCCATCACATTAAACATTCAGATTGGTTTTTAATTGTATCTTTATTGCATCATATCTTATGCCATAGAATTATAGAACTGTATGAGTTGGAATGGACCCCAAGGGTCATCTAGTCCAACCTCCTGCAATGCTAAAGCATCCGTGACAGATAGCCATCCAGCCTCTGCTTAAAACCTCCAAGGAAAGAGAGTCTATCACTTCCTGAGGGAGACTGTACCACTGTCAAACAGTTTTTACTGCCAGAAAGTACCGTATATTTCACTCTATAAGACGCACCAGACCAGAAGACGCACCTAGTTTTTGTAGGAGGAAAACAAGGAAAAAAAAATTCTGAATCTCAGAAGCCAGAACAGCAAGAGGGATCATGGCGCAGTGAAAGCAGCAATCCCTCTTGCTGTTCTGGCTTCTGGGATGGCTGCACAGCCTGCATTCGCTCCATAAGACGCACACACATTTCCCCTTACATTTTAGGAGGGAAAAAGTGAGTCTTATAGAGCAAAAAATACGGTACTTCCTGGTGTTTAGTCAGAACCTCCTTTCTTGTAAGCCATTGATCTGACTCCTACCCTCCGGAGCAGGAGGAAACAAGCTTGTTCCATCTTCCATGTGACAGCCCTTGAGGCATTTGAAGATGGCTATCATATTTCCTCTCCGTCTCCTCTTTTCCAGGCTAAACATACCCAACTCCCTCAACCATTCCTCATAAGGCTTGGTTTCCAGACCCTTGTATTACAGCTTGAATTCCACAGAATATATACAAAAGAAGCAATAAAAAGACAGTTGCTGCAACAGGCAGAAAGACAATTAAGGGGTCTGACAAGATCCTCAGCAGTTTTCAAGTGGTCTGTGGAAAATAAGTCTGGGAACCACTAAGGGAGGCGACAGGGAAGGAGAGCTGTGGTGGCATCTCAATGTGGTGGAAGCTTCCACACACTGAGGTGGAGCAGGAAGGAGTAGGCGAGGAAGGCTGTGCATTGGAGTGAATTCAGGGTAATGCAGTGCTGGAGTGGAGATTAGTCCCAGGTCCTTCCCACTGCCAGGCCTGCTCTCCACCTGAGGCCTTTAATGTTGCATGCAGCGCTTTAGGGCTCCACGGTTGCCCACTCTTACCCTAAGTAAAGAAAAGGTCCAAGCCTCTCCAACTGTAATTTCTGCTAACTCTTAAGAAGGGTATGTGAAGGAGCAGGGTCACTGTTGCAAACCGCATCAATATTTTAAGGGAGTGGGCAGTGTAGTAATATTTTTATATATAAATATAAGCCTACAATTTTAAGCAAATGTTGCTCATAAAAGCAACGGAGGTTCTCCTACTGAAGGAATAGGCAAGCAGGTGCCTTAGGGCAAACCCATATGCCAGCATCACCTTCAGACTTAAGAATAGTCCTTCACTTCTACCATTTACTCAAGTGGCTTTCTAGCACAGATTTCATTGGTTACTTTAAGTGCTTCTGAGCTCCTCTCCCACTTTTGCAGCAGCTGTTGAATGGCAAAAATGCAGTATTAAATGTACTTGCATCAAGTTTTTCTTTAATTAATCAATGACTATGTGGAAAGGGTTCTAAATCCTACATTATTTATGTCTCCTGTGAACAGATGCATTCAAATAGTTTTTATTCCAGTTCATGTTACAGTGGCAGCTAGGCAATATCAGCTCGCACACTAGGTCTGATTCAAATGCAACAAGGTTCTTTTTCTGTCACTTGTTTGCAACAGTTCAATCTTCATAATGTGAACTCAGAAGTAAATCCCACTGAGTTCAGCAGAGGTTACTCTGAGTGGGGTTAGGATTGCAACCTTAAAAGAGAGAGACACGACTATAGAACAGAACTTTTTCATGTAGCGTATGGACTAGGAAAACCTTGCCAGTTTCAAAGTTCATTTCTTGAAAAGTGGCAATTTTATAGATCTGGAAGCAGGCAGGTGGGGGTGTATCATTCTCCAAAAATAGCTAGAATGGGTGTGACGACATTTAAAGCAGAGATAACATAGCTTGTGAATGTTGGTAGTGTGCATTAACGGAACTGGAGAAAGACTCTCAAATGATTTAACGGTGTAAACATCTACCCAGAAGACAGTCACGTAAGAGCCGTTTACTCCCAAGTCAGCATATATAAGATTGCTGGGGCTATTGGGAGTTTCAGCTCAACAGGAGCTGTGGGTCACAGCTTTAAGTTCACAGCTGGGGGAGATCTGAACAGGAGACAGGAAGGGAACACATGCTTTGCATGCAAAACATTCCAGTTTAAATGTCCCTGGCATCTCCAAGGAAGGCTGGAAAAGACCTAGGTTTAAAACTATGAAAATCCACTGCCAGCCAGCATAGCCAATTGGTTACCTATGTGATGACCTCCAGGGGTTGTTTGGCTGCAAGTCAGTGTGGTTGTTGCTTGGGAATGGTGGAAGTTATAGGTCTTAAACACCTGGAGGGCCCCACATCTACTGAACTAGATTGGTATAATGTGTCAGCCTCCTGCAGAGAAAAACTAC
The DNA here is from genome assembly GCF_965153285.1 of Podarcis tiliguerta. Classification (NCBI taxonomy): domain Eukaryota; kingdom Metazoa; phylum Chordata; class Lepidosauria; order Squamata; family Lacertidae; genus Podarcis; species Podarcis tiliguerta. The sequence continues at coordinate 16,925,530 of NC_139536.1, read as the reverse complement.
GTACGTTTACGGGTGGGCGGGGGGGGGTTATGTTCAACAGAGCAGAGTGTTAGAAACTCAGATACAGTGGTACCTCAGGTTAAGTACTTAATTTGTTCTGGAGGTCCGTTCTTAACCTGAAACTGTTCTTAACCTGAAGCACCACTTTAGCTAATGGGGCCTCCTGCTGCCGCCGTGCCGCCGGAGCACGATTTCTGTTCTCCTCCTGGAGCAAAGTTCTTAACCCGAGGTAATATTTCTGGGTTAGCGGAGTCTGTAATCTGAAGCATATGTAACCTGAAGCTCATGTAACCCGAGGTACCACTGTGTATAATCTAGGCGCCAAATGGCTCCTTCATTTATGCCCTTCATTCCTGGTGTCCTCTGGTCCATGGGGTCACGAAGAGTCGGACACGACTAAGCAACACCACATCCCCCCACCCCAGCAGGGGCTGGAGGCGGTTTACAGATAAAAATAAGAACCGCTACTAAAACAGGGGGAGGGGGAACCCACCATTAAAAACAACTGATAAATATATTGCATATTCTCTCAACGGTCAGCCCCGTTGTACTCAATGGGGTTTTACTCCCAGGTACACGTGCGATCCTATCTGCACGGTCGCTTGCGAGTGAGGAACCCTCGTGACGGGGCCCAGTCTGGGGTTTCGCTGCCTGGCAGCTGCGCTACACCGAGGACCAGAAAGCCTAAGGCGGCGGCATTGTCTGGGCAGAGTCAGGCGAGGGGAACGTACGAGGGACAGAAGCCGCCGCCTCGAAGGGCGAGAGCAGCCGGAGGCCAATAGCATCCCGACCCCGCCGAAGAAGCAAGAATAAGTAAAAAGGGGGCTTCACCTCTCCACGCGGCTCTGAGGGCTCCGGCGCTGCAGGCTCTTTGAGCTACCACAGCTATGGCGGCCGCCATCTTGGCGGAGATCCTCCTCGGCCACCGTACTTGGTGCCCGCGCGTTTGCCCGAGATCTTAAAATCTCCAGGACGCGGCGCCCATCACAGGCTCCGTTTCGCGGCGCTCAGCACGGCGGTCAGGGAGGTATGAGGGAGGGGGCGAACCTCGACTCGCCTGCCCATATTTTCAGAGTGCGCTGCAGGCAGTACTGTTGATAGCCCCTCCTTCCCGGTGGAGGGGGCCTTCCCGTTAGGACCCGAAGATTCCTCTCCGCGCGTTAGGTAAAGACAGCCCAAAGGGGGTCAACAAGCCGCTTGTGATTTTCAATACACTTCCGGGGGTGGTTCGGAAAGCCGCTCCTGGAATCTCCCATGTGCGAGGCTGCGAGGGGCAGCTGCCCGCGCAAGGTAACATGGAAAATGCCAAAGAGGTAGATGGAGCAGTGTCGTTAAGAGGCTCTTTTTCAATTGGAGTGTTTTGAAAGCAGGATCAAAAGGGTGCAAGGGAGCCTGGACTGTTTCTCTGGCTTTTTATTGAATTAAAACATTCATAAACCCATACTTATTTTTAAAACTCTTTGTGTTTTGAACAAAAAAAACAGTGAACAGCATAATTAAAACAAAAATACAACATAAACCCAGTAACACAGCTCATAAAATCATATAAAAACAAATCAAGGACTGCAAAAAACTATCCTGTGTGTCAGTTACAACCTGTCTTCCGCAGCTCACCTGGAGTTCTGCTCATCCTACTCCCTGCTAACTGACTCCAAGGATTCCCCCCAGCCTGTCATTCAAAGTTGAAACCTTAAACCAGGGGTAGGCAACCTAAGGCCCGGGGGCCAGGTCCGGAGCAATCGCCTTCTCAATCCGGCCTGCGGACGGTCCGGGAATCAGCATGTTTTTACATGAGTAGAATGTGTCCTTTTATTTAAAATGCCTCTCTGGGTTATTTATGGGGCATAGGAATTCGTTCTCCCCCCCCCCCCCCAAATACCTGTATAGTCCAGCCCACCACATGGTCTGAGGGACGGTGGACAGCTGAAAAAGGTTGTGACCCCTGCCCTAAATCCTGGCCTTTGCCTCTGCCCACTAGCACCCAGCAAGGAAGGGCCCCACTCACTCATACCTTTGTTGCCTGCTAATGGCCGATCCAGTGGGTTTCTGTGTTTGGCAAAGTTTAATCAAACCTTGATCAATTCCAACTTTTACTAAATCCAGGCATTACAGTGGTACCTCAGGTTAAGTACTTAATTCGTTCCGGAGGTCTGTTCTTAACCTGAAACTGTTCTTAACCTGAAGCACCACTTTAGTTAATGGGACCTCCTGCTGCTGCCACGCCGCAGGAGCACTATTTCTGTTCTCACCTTGAAGCAAATTTCTTAACCCAAGGTACTATTTCTGGGTTAGCGGAGTCTGTGACCTGAAGCATATGTAACCTGAAGCGTATGTAACCCAAGGTACCACTGTATGAGGATCTGGCACCCCCACAAACCCATAACAATACATTTTGTTGGAAAACAGATGGATAATGTGAGGTTATCTTCCTCACTCTGTGCTTGTGCTAAAAATATGTGCTTGTGCTAAAAATATGTTTAATGCTTGCAGTGCTAGGTTTTATATATATATATATATATATATATATATATATATATATATATACACACACACACACACACATACATACATATAACAGATAATTTCCTTCCACTCCTCCCCAACCCCCTGGTTATTTAGTTTTTATAACTAGTCTTAGATTATGTGTATCTAATTAAGTTTCTGCTCTAATGGACACAACTGGCAAAAGCTGTGGGGAGAACAAAGTCCAGTAACTGGACAACGAAAAGTGTCGGTTGCAAACTGGTTGTTTCACACAATCCCTTCCCCAGCCTGAAATGGATGTCTGATTAACTTTTTTATCTTGTTATGGCAGATGCTTGAGGTGACTGGCTGGCAGAGCAATCTTTTCTATATCAAGATGAATAGCTGTGTAATGCTTTGCTTTTCTTCAGGTAGAGAAGTCAGCTTCAAAACTGTTGAACTTTTTGGGGGGGAACACATGCTTCCTGGTTCTGTTGGCAAAAACCCAGACATTTTACTGATTTTTTGAATCACCCTCCCCCAATAGTTCGCCATTTGACTCCTGTACATGTCCAGGACATATGGCAAGCTTGCTTACGGTTGCATTTTAAAGAGAGTCAGTGTAGCACCAGTGGCTGGCAGAGCAATCCAAAAACCAGAAGAAGCCAGAATCATTTACGCCACTGTAATTTACCCCATTTGCAGATAGCAGTGCCTTTAAGAACACAAAGACAGCCATTAAGAACAACTGACCCGGCAGATCTTGTCCTTCCCCCAGCTGAGAAGTGGACAGAAACAGAAGAACTGAAAGAGGGAGGTTGCCAGTATAATAGGGGGTTTGATGTCAGCACATTAAAAGAGGTGTCCTTTTAAAACAGATGGTTTTGGAGCAAGGGTTTCTGGGAATAAGACGGCAGGGGCAAGACTCCATGTGGCTGGAGGAGGCTGCACGCAGAGACCTGAGAGTCTGGCTGGCTGGCTGGCTGGCTGGCTGATTGATTGATTGATGCTTGGGACCCAAGCTTGCTGAACCTATAAGAGAAGTGAAGAAGTAGAAGAGTTTGGATTTGCTATCCCGCTTTATCACTACCCAAAGGAGTCTCAAAGCGGCTAACATTCTCCTTTCCCTTCCTCCCCCACAACAAACACTCTGTGAGGTGAGTGGGGCTGAGAGACTTCAGAGAAGTGTGACTATCCCAAGGTCACCCAGCAGCTGCATGTGGAGGAGCAGAGACGCGAACCCGGTTCACCAGATTACGAGTCTACCACTCTTAACCACTACAAAAAACAGGTGATAGATACTTTTGCGGTGCAATGTTCTGCTGCACTCCTTCCACTGAAACTCAAGTTTTAAATATGTGTAAAATAAGCCATATTGCATAAAGACACGGCAGTCTCTGCTATGCCTCATTCCCAAGGAACACAAGCCCTCCTGGTTAAGTGCCAAGGCCTTTGGAATTTTGCTGCCAATAGGCAGAGGTTGGGGTGGCCTGTAACAGTATAATTTTGCCTAAAATGCACCTTTTGCAAAGCAATTTCCCCTTATATGATGCATTTTGGTACATCTTATTTTCACTAAAATATTCCTTTGTACACACAATTTGCCACAGTATATGCATTTCACATTGCTTGGCAGGAGAACCACGTTGCAAAATTTGGAAAAGTGCAAATTTTGAAGGATACCTGTGTTGTGTTTCACATACTGTTTTGAGAAATTTGAATTTGGTAACTTTACGTTTAAATACGAATGGAGCTGAATTTCTCCCCTTACTCCCCTACGTTTCTTGCAGGAATACTGCCACCAGGAAAGAAAGCAAATGGTCGCCTAATTCAGTAATT